>NW_010424016.1:57572-69230 GCF_000710305.1 Buceros rhinoceros silvestris | reverse complement strand
ATATTAAATATTTTTAAAATAAGAAATAAGAAATTTTTGTTCATTATTTAACTATCTGGCACTTCGATTAAAAAAAGAAAGAGCAATCTACATAGATTCACCACTAAGTTTCTGTGCGGGTTTTTTCCTAAATACCAGCACACCACTGCAATACTAATACAGCATGGATTGCAGAGGAAATGCACAACTGTATCTTCTTCCATCAGTAACAGCTATAAACAAAATCCCTTTTTTCCTCCTACACCTGTATATAGGGTCAACAGAGCCAGCAATACAGCTTAAACGCTGCACTTAAGAAGCTGCATCTAATAAGGCAAAGAATGCGTTCTAGTTTTATAATTTGACAGTAATTTCAAATTTATGATGAAAATCAAAATAACTCCACTTCAGCCTCATTTTACAACTCAAGAGGCAATTATAAAGATCTTGGTTGACGGCTCGTGTGTTTTTGCTTCATTCTTTCACCAACTAAATACTTCATTTAAGATAAAAACTATTTCTAAATAAACAGATCTATGTACATACTATTCAGTCAATTTCCCTGCAATTAAAAAGACGATTAACATCCTTAAGGAGCTAAAAAGACACATATTTAGAATCTATGCATTCAGTCTCAGAGATGAAGTGCAAAGGAACCATTCCCATGCATACTTCCCTTCTGAAGATTTTCTTACCTTTGGTTTTGAAAATATTAGTTTAAAAGACGTTTTATTACTTCAACAGAATTTAAAAAACCCACAACAAACGAAAGCAAACCAAACACCAAGGGCTGAAAAAAAAATGGCTATTTAAAAAAAAATGTGCTCTGACATCCTCATTTCTCTCTAAGGACAGTGGGAGTACAGGTGTTCAGCACCTTTAGTAAGGTTTTCCAAGCAGACTTTGTGTCTCAGCAATTCCATAATAGTAGAAAATACACAAAAATGTGGGTGGAGGCCTTAAAAAGAAATTTCATGGTCTTAAGGATCTTCTATTATAATTATGATCTCTGCTCTCATTTTAATCAGAAAAGAAAGAATAATATGGAAATAAACAAGCATAAAAGATACTCCGAAATTATAGAAGCAAGACAACTTGTCAATGTGCAGCCAGAGGACAGAGATCACAAAGGTCCATCCACTGGAAATACAGAACAAACATGTAAGAAACCCAAATTCTGTGGTTGCTCATTTTAAAAACACTGAACAGGTGAGATGCATTACAGTAACAGCTGTAAACACATAACCCCTCCCCCAAAACAGCATGGAATTGGTACCCCCCAAAAGCACTCTCAGGGTAATTATTAGTATTGCCTACTAACAGCCACTTAATATGTACAAAGTCTCCCTATGCCGTCAAAATGCTGAGGAAGGATCCTCTAGACAGCAATTCAGAAGAGCAAATCCACATCTCCCACATCAAATGCATTTCTGAAGATGTGTCTGTCCTCTGTATAGCCTATATAGTCTGTGTTTAGGTGAGTTTAGGTTTAGGTAACTTCCTTCCTCTGAAATTCCTTGTGCAAATGAGCAAAAGTTATCTCCAGAAGATCAGGAGAGGAAAGAAATCCACTGCATTACTGAAAACTTGATCAGTGGTCCATTTTCTCTAGCTGGCTTACCAGTCATGGAAAGATATTGCCTGATAGTTATCTTTATGGAATGAAAATCAGCCAAGGAATGAAGGACCGGATGAAGGTGACTGCAACTGTCACATGGACACTACATGAACACACACATTCCAGAAATGTATTGAAGAGGAAGAAGTGTAATAAAAATACGATAACACAGGATTAAGGCCAGCAGAACACACCCTGAATCTTAATCGGGTCTTTTCTCACTATCAGAAATACTACTATCTCGAAGAAGACGCTGCGGGGAAGAAAAAGGCTTTCAAAAGGAGAAGGCTCAAGATCAGCATCTTTAAGGCAATCTCAGATTGCAAGATGAACGCCCCATCTGTCTTCTTCCTTAGAGAAAAAGATTGAAGTTTGCAAAACAGCACCAAAGTATGAGGACAGCAGTAAACAGCCATCAGTGAAAGCACTAAGGACAGGTTCCAACTGATCAGGTAAGGGTGGTCAGTCATCAAATAAAAAAACCCAAAACAGCTACTCAAGGACATATGGATGCTGATATTTTAGTGCTGTGATAAATAGTAACAGGAAAAATAATAATAATTATTAAAAAAAAAAAACAAAAAACCCCAAAGGATTAAATCAGCAATAGAATTCAGAGGAGGTCCACCCAAAATTAAAGCTTTGATTTTGTGAGCTGGCAGTACATAAATGCTGACACAAAAGTCTCTCAAGAGTGGAAAAATAAATAATATATTGAGACAATAGAGTCTAACCCTTGCAACCCTGGGGCAACAAGCCAGAAGATTGTGCATTTCTGGCATTGTGCATCAGCTGATCCTAGATAAATGACTGCAGAAAGAAATTTTTGTTTCTTAAAGAAAGTCAAAGAGAGGAAAAATGAACAACTGTGAGGACGTGGAAAGAGAACAGAAATGGATGGAAGTAAACTACAGCTGAGGGTCCCATGATAAAAGGCCTGGGTACAGATAAGAGCAAGCTCAAGAAGCATAATGTGTAGAGCCAACAGGGAAGAAGCACTCAAAAGCCTCTGAATGCCAGGATCTGGGGAGTGTGTAGGAAAGTTTACAGAGATTCTGCATCTATTGATGGTCCTTCTCTAAGCATACGGTCTGTGTATATATATATAAATTCAAGTATACTTGAATTTACTTATGGAACATTAAAAGATTAAATTAGCTAAGTCAAGAGAAAAAATATCACGTTGACTGTAAAGTGAGCACATTAGACTGCAAGAGAGACCTGTTTTGCAGACAGTGCATGTCACAAATAGCTCAGGAAGGTTTTCAAATCCACTACTTCCCTCGAATCAACATAGCTGAAAAAAGACAAAGTCCAATCTTACTCAAAGCAGATTTAAAAACCAAAGTGAAAAAAGGAGAGAGAACTTACACAAGGTGGAACTATAGCTACAATTCAGTCAGTAAATAATGAGGAAAAGTAGTTAATTTTGGCCAAGCAGCAAAGAATTAGGATCTGCTGACGTAACAGCCAGGAAGAAGAATGCCAGTGAAACAATACAAGCTGGGGAAGGGGCAGGGGGGCCAGGTTCAGTACTGCAGACAAAATGGAAATGATGTGTAATATGACCTTTTGCATAACAATGTTGATGTCAGGAACCTATCAACCCAAATGACACGTATCACTGCAGACTGAGTAATTATCTGCCAACCATTACAGTGTCCAGCATTCAGCTAGCACGGCAGGACCGCTGGCTCTGTAAAATTATGAGTATCATTCTCCGTGCATGTGACAGTCACTGGTGACTGAGGAACAGGCTTCAGATAAGAGGGAGTGCTCATGCTTTGCTGGTGCTAAACTTCTACTTCATGTGGAAGGCCCTATGTCAATACCTTACATAGTCCTTTCCTTCCTGAGAGGCTGGTAAACGACCCTTCTCTTGACGTGCGTAATAAAAAGCCATTATATTCCTTACCTAAAAACTCAATTAATATTTTTTGGTACTAAAGGGATCAACACCTGGACTACACTGAGGTCTCAGAGCTGTTGAGCAAGAAATTAGAGCACTCGACAATGAGAAAGTCTGCCATATTAAGACCCTAGAATTTCCATCACGTGTGAAGATAAAGCGGTGTAGAAATAGTCTTTGCACTGGGAAGAAAACATCTAGCAAAGAGATAAAAAAAACCCCTAAAATGGATCTGCCCATTTGCTGCCGTGTTTTCACTTCATTTCCCAGTGGTCCAAGGCAGCGGATTGTGAGAAGTAGCATTGTTACTGCAGAAACACATTAATGCCTTAATCTTTGGATTTAATCACTTCTGTGAAGGATTCCCTGTGCCCTGGATTTCCTAAGTGAAAAACAACTAACAAACCTAAGACATCTCATGTGATGGGAGTTCCCATGGCACATTTTTGTCTGCTAATTATTATACATAAATTCCATTAAAGCATACTTGAAATAAAGAGTAACTTCTAATGAATTAGTATAATTAATGTTTTTAATAGTATTTTTTTAAAACACAGATTTAATTCTAAGAATTATAGATTAACCTTTTAAAGACATTTTAAAAATGAAGATACTTGAATTTTAAAAAGACGTGAAACCTCTTAAATTTTGATTTTTAAAAAAACAATGTAAGAACCAAATCTCCAGCTGCTGTAGAATGCCACCTCTGTGTCATCATCATTGAAACTGTGCTGACTCGCCGCAGTTGTGCACCTGGAGTGATACTACTCTATTCATTTTAGTCAGTTAAAGGTATTTATTTATTCTCTGCATCTCACTTCTAAAATTAGACTAGTCACTGTCACTTTGATTTGTCTCTTGCCAATATTTCTTCTATGTCATATCTTCTACTCCAGCAAAGGGCCACCTCAGTCAAACAATAAAAAGCACTATTTGATTTTACTAATTGCAACTAGCTTAGAAAAAATAAAACAAGTAAAAACACACTACAGAAATATCTCCACTGGTCTTCTAGTCTGTAGAAGCTGAATTTATACTTGGAGGTGGGGAGAATTGCCCTAATGCTGTCTTTTAAAAGATAATTAGAAAATACTCACATGCTTGAGCCTTGTGTCTTAAGCTCTCCTTGGAATGAATTTTTACGGATGAGTTATGAACCTTTAAAAAATGCAATTGTAATGCAAGGGCAGACACACCACTGTAATTCCCTCCACAAGTCCTTATACTGGGGAATGACTGCCTTTGATAACTGCTTTATTAAGTTTTACAGCATATGCCCCTGCTATGTGAAGCAGAGAATTATATTTTCATACCCTCCTGAAAGAAAATAAAAAAATTCTTATCTTTGCTTCAATACTTACTTTTCACCATAAAACCTTTCAAAGAATTTTTCTTTCCAAGGTTCTGTTTTCTTTTCCTTTTCAATCTCTTGTCTGATGCGCAACTGCATTTCTGGTGTAAATTCTCCTAAAAAACAAATACTAACATATTGAATAAAAGCTGTCAAGGATTAGCTTAATATGGGTAATTATAAATTACAGATACAAAGATGACATACAGTGATGTCTGTTACACTCATCCAACAATTCCAGATGAAAATAATGGAAACCAAAAGTGAGTGTGCCTTAGAAAGATTTAATTTATCATATAACATCATTATTTCAAAAGTATGTTGGTGGGATATAGATGCATTTATGTTTCCAAGGCTGGAAGTGATCAAAATGCCTTGGTTTTTTTTTGACTGTCAAAATAAGCTGCCACAGCAAGCTGTAAAAATGCACAGTAAATTAAAAATTCAGCGATTTTTTTTTTTTTTTTGCTGAATTACTGGCGTATTAGAGTTTCTATTCTAAAAGAATTTCTCAAATACAGAAACAGAGACATTCTTCATAAAAACAAGTAACCTTTAGTAAATCTGAGAACAAGCAGAGAGTTACCTTCTGCCAGTCGCTGTTTCCACCCTTGTGCTGCGTATGCGAAGAATTCATTATTTAGAGCGGAACTACTGAGGCGCAAAACTCCATCACTTCCCATCTAGAAAATAAGCCGATGGCAGCAGAAGATAGCGTCAGAAATAGTGTCAACTAAGATTACAGGAAAACCGGAGTTCCAGTGAAGTGAAGTGGGGAGGGATAGGGACTGGGAACAACAAAGAAAATTATCCATTGCTACTAAAACAGCATTTTCATGACAGTCGTTGCTGTACACGCCAAGTGGGCTACCCCAGCATCAGCGTCCTCTCTTCAGTCATCTGTATTACTGACGATAACTCAGTTTACAACTGACTGATGTGTTTTAATCACAGCCCTCTATCTTGAGCCTGTGTCTAGAGTACACAATCGAAAATCAAGATCGTTATGGTACTGCAATACGGTAGAAACCAAAGTAATTAAACGTAAAGAAGACAGTAACTTTGCTGCTTCTAAATAAAGCTAACAGTCCTATTAGCTAATAGGCTATATTGGCAGAACAGTGGATGACAGGTAACTTGAACAAAATAACTGGTGTAAACTCAGCACTAAAACTAAAACCAGCTATACACATAATTCTACAGCCATCAACTGGAAGAACATTACAATTATTTTTTCTTTCTGTATCTGTCAAACATTCAGTGATAAAACACCACTAAAAACCTTAATCATGATATTTTCTACAATAACTTTTAAAAGCAATCCAGCTATTGAGCTTTCTTTTACCACAAAACTTAACGCTTATTTTCAGGTTGTGAGGATATGTCTGATTATGGAAGGAATTCTAAGAACTGAAAGAAGTAATTATATAAAACAAATTAGCAGTGGGTATCACCTCTATCATAAGAAAAAATCAGACAATAAAAATGAACCAGCAAATAAAGAGAGAAAGAGAGAAAACAGCAGAAGAGGCAACATCACTAGAACAAACTCTCTCACTATTGCACATCCGTTAAGGTAGCTAAGAGAGAAATGTTTGACAACGCCATTTGTTACGTAGCAGTAAAACCCAGCACATTTTCCAGCATATTAACACATGTTACAGCTATGTAATATTCTGATTCTCAGTGCTTGTTTCACACTGGAGGCAGAAAGAAGCAGAATGTGTCAGAAACGTGACAGGATATTTGGCACTGCATGTACCTCCCTCGCTGAGCCCTCTATTTCACTGATAATACTGGTCCTACTTGCAGAACAGTCTTTGCTCATTTATTCATTGCCTTCCTGACATCCTGTCCCACAACAATCTCACTGATCTCAGGAGTAAATCAGAAAGATGTGAAGAACTGAGAAGAGAAAAAGAGTGATAAGCATGGACTCTGAAAAATCAGGCAATGCTGAAGGCACTTGATTGCAGCAGGAAAACAATGTGTACAAGGGTCCCTCAGCAGGACAGGAACCTACAGTATTGCTGCTGGTGATCTCCTGCTATATGGCACTGTTTTGGCAACAAGACATGGGATTCACATTCAAATAGGGTGGATATATAATGCTTCTATGCTTCTCATGATGGGGTTTGTAGAACACATGCATATTAATTACAGATAGGCTATGACTAATGCTGAAACTGAAGAAAAACTGGAAAGAAACAGTGAAACATGCAGCAGAAGCAGCAAGAAAATATAATCAGTGAGACGAGAGAAAGGCCATAATGGACATGTATTTATTGTATCATTCAAACAGGTATGACACATTATCTTCTTTCTGCACAAGTTAACTTTCCAGAAATACTTAAATTCCAGAATTAGAGTGAGATGTTTAGATACCAGTGCTTTTTGCACCTGAACAAGCAACCCAGCATATGGCCAAAACCAGCACTTGCACAACTTCCTATAAAGGGAAGATGAGAAGTTACAAAGAAAAGAATCATGAGTTACTAAATCAAAATCCTTTGTTCCTCAAAGAAAGGTGCTGAAGCTACCTTCAGTTTCAACATAAAAGGAGATGAAATAGTAACACCCACTCAGGTCAGCAAGGGTTCAACTCCAAACTTCAGTAAATTCAAGATTTTATCCCTAAGCCTGACAGTATTTTGCAGGAGAGAGTAATACAAACATGAAATTGTTATTACCATCTTTAACCTCATTTAACTGCAGGCTGTCTCCGAAAATACACGGTACTCCTGGAACTCCGTTGCGCAGCTGATGGTAGTGTAGCCATATCATTAGCTGGATTAACAAATCCCATAGGAAAGTAGTAATTTGTGGATGATAACTTTCTGTTAAATCAGCAAGATGATCCAAATATTACATGATCATTAGATCTCATGCAAAGCTGGAATGTACCGCAAGAGGTGGAAAGAGAATACCACTTTTCAGCACCAATCCACTTTCAGACTGCATTAAACATAATATGGAACTGTAGCCAAGTGTGATTGAGCTATTTCACTAGGCTGCATAAATTAAGAGCATTATGAAGACTGCCAAGTTGCATTACCACATGAATACAAGAACAGAATTAGCTTCCTTGTAACCCTGTTGTTGTAAGGACGTGAGAAAAGCAAGCTTTGTAGAAAGAGTTACTGCATCTTTTATTTTATTAGTTAACATACTTGGGAAAAAAGTGCCAAGTTTTTGGGTGCACGATTTCATACAAGGTGTGACAAAGAATATGCAAACCCCAAACTGAATTCTAGAAAGAGGCTCAACCAAGTTTTAGCAGGTTCAATTCAAATTTTAACTGTTCCACCTGAGAGAAAAGCACAGATTGGACCTTCAGAACAGGGAACAAATGACAGCATGGTCATACGTAAGTTCATTAGTTCTTGTGGACCAGAAAAGATGCCAAGCAGTAAGTACCTGTGCAAGAGAAAAGGTGGGGGGAAAAAACCCAGAAGAACACACCGCCAAAAGGGAGAACGAGACAATTGCAGTGGGTTACCTAAAGTGATTGAAAATACGATGGTAAAAATGCTTAGATCAGGTAACGTGAGAAGAACAAACTCAAGAAGTCAGTGCTGACTTCATGATAGTCACTGCCTTTGACGAATAGGCAGAGAAGGACCTTTTCTGTGACCTGTGTTTGTGGGACAACTCATGGAAGATTTAAGTACCCGGAAAGCCAAAATCCAGACCGAAGAGCATATAACGATACAGAAGGTGGAAAGACACTAATGAGTTACAGGAGAAGCTTCCAGCAATCTCTTTTAACATGATATAAAAGGTCATTTCAGGCTAAAACACTATGGAGGAGTGTGTTAAAGTAGTCATCATTATCTAGGCTTGGTACACATAATTTTGGGTAAGAGACACCATTGGAAAAAATGTAGGAGATAAAAAGTTGGCCAGGCCCAGAAACTGTGTCAAACTTGCTCAGAAATCTGAGACCAAAGAAGACCTGTGCTGGGAATGGAACAGTCAGTTAAAGCTCAAAGAGAAAAGGATGAGGACAAAAAAAATCTAAAAGAACTCATAATGGCCAAAGAGCTAAAGTGAATGAGATAGGAATTTTCAAAATGTTGTAATAGAAAAAAGTACTAAGCAGAAAGCAGATCCACTACCAAATGAGGAAAAACCCAAGCTAAACTAACAAGAAATTCTACCATTTACTATTTTTGATTAATTTAAGGATTTCTCTGCAGGGAAAATGGCTTGAAGAAGTCAGAACAGACACCAAATCAGCTATTTTACACCCAGCTGTTTTGAAAGAGTCCATCAGAAACAGCACTAACAAAGGTGTTTTGGTCCCTGGTCATGTGAGATTGGGCTGACATTTTCTCTGCTCTGTTAAACTTCCAAGGACTAAGAGGGCTTCCTCCTACAACATCAGCTAACAATCTCTACTGAACTCTTTTCTTATGTCACCCAGAAAATGTGGTTTCACCTAAGTCAAGAAGCTAAAGTGGGAATTGAAAATGTTGAAGCCAGAGGGTGTATTTACTTCTCTGTGCTCTGATGATAGTGACAGCACAATTAACCACTAGGTCTAAATTAGAATTTGTAGAAACATGCCAATAAAGCAGTTCTTAAATACACTATTAATTTTTATGGTATTTAAAAAATGCTGTCCAACAGAGAGAGAGTGTTAATGAGCTGGAACAACAAACATTTCTTGGGAAGTTTATGTTTTATTCTGTTGAGCTTTAAATTTCTGTTTTTTCTGATTAAGCACAATGGTAGAATTATGCTTTCTAATTAATACTTCTGTGCAGAATTCACAAAGGCTTTTAAATCGCCTCTTTTTATTGAAAGCAACAAAAAACCACTCAACTCCAAAACATATCTGCTAAAATCCAACATCTGTTTGCATTACAAAGCAAATGTCAAACACTCTTATTAAAAAGGAACTGAATAATCTTTCTATGAACAACTACTTCAATTCTTTTCCTCCAAGTTCCACTGAAAATTCCCTTCTGACAATAAGGCAGGGATTATTTTTGTAGCTCAACCTGAAGGTGCACACTGGTGGGTTGGTAGGGATACAGCAAGTACTGCAGAGGTGTGCACTGGCAGGTTATCTGATCTCGGCTGCAATGTCCAAAGACAAGGAATTAGCAAATCTATTGTTTATCTCTTTCAAATGACTCAAAATTCTCCTAACTTCTTTATAAAGAACTACTAATGATCCATTATATATAGTTTCTGTCTAGCGTAACACATTTCTTACGTGAAAGCTGATGTGTGAACGTCACACCATTTGACTGTAATACCTCACGATACAAAACCAAACAAAATAATCAGCGAGAGGAGTGAAGATTCATCCAAACTAAGTGTTCAGATCCACTCAAGGAATCGTACACTTTCTGCAAACTCCTACTAACCCTCTTGTGCTTTTATAGCTTATCTTGGGGGAAGAACACAGACGTTCCCGAAGGTATGTGAAAGGAATTAAGTGCAAAAGATGGAAGGTCTGAGAAAATACATTTTGACACTTTTGCATTAAAGCCTCCAGGATATTAAAAATGAAAAATTTAGCTGCATTTATATCACACAGAGGAAAAACTACAATTTATTTATGTATGTGGAGAGACACCACCGCTGTTTTGTAACACAACAAATGTGATTCTCCGGTACTGGGCACCAGCACCAAGCTGAACTCTGATGAGCCAACGGTACAAATGTAGCATCTGAAGATGCAGCAACCTTAGCAACTGACTACTGGAAGACAAACATTATGGGGAGCTGGCTAGACAATATGCTGGGGCTGGCTCATTTTAGTCTTAATCATGGAGCAAAATCCACAGGTGACAGGGAAGGACGGTATCTCCATGCCCCCCAAACTGTCCGTCCAATACTAAGCAGAACTCTCTCCAAGAAACAGAGCTGTTTGAGTCCAAGTACACAGAAATAAACATTTCATTTAGGTGCTGCTTTGCACCATCACTCTGGAACAGCTCCTCTGTTTCCACTAACAGTAAAGGAAGCATAAAGAAGATCAGACTCCTAATCAGGGCCTCCTAATTTGCTAACTAAGCCAGTCAGTGTGAAACAGCCCCTCACAACCTAAATACAAAGAGAACATCAACAGATATGTTTGTAAGTGTACCAGATGTTCTCTTGCTCCACAAAAATCCTAAAGGACTAAATATTGCTATCAAGTCTAGTAAAAAGCGATAATAAGCTTCAGATGAGGTTGCAACCACACAACGCATGTCTCAGCATTCACAAAGTTCTACCAACTGGACATCCGCTGAATGCAGACTACTGTGAACCTGGTGAGTACTTTGGAACACACTCTTTGGTGACTAATTTTTGTGCTTTTCTTACACATCCATTATGTTGGGTAGGCCAGCTGTGTCCAAATTCACGCTTGCTGATCCTATACATTTCCAACACTTCCTACTGGTGACCAGGAAGTCTGATGCATTAATTGTTCCTTCCTGCCACGCTGTTTTTGTCGGCAAAACCCCAGATCTCATGGTGCTTAAGACCGAGCATGGTGGTTCATGCTGTAGCAGGAGCGAACTGCCTCCTCTTTTGAAGTCCCTACTTTTCACAATAGGCTTCTCACTTAGATCACTTCAGCCACCCAAACACAGATGTAAGGGATAACTATTCATACCTATCAAGCATCTTAACAGAAAAGACTGTCCTTAGGCCTGAGACTCTTTCAAGGCTTGTGGAGCAGTATGTGGAAGACAGAAAGTGCAAAATGAAGTTTGGCCCCGTTGTGCTGGTTTTGGCTGCGATACAGTCAATTTTCTCCACAGTAGCCAGTATCAGGCCACGTTTTGGATTTGTGCT
>NW_010424016.1:52317-57486 GCF_000710305.1 Buceros rhinoceros silvestris | reverse complement strand
ATTGTTGATAACGCAGAGATGTTTTAGTCACTGCTGAGCAGTGCTCACACAGAGTCGATCGAGGCCTTTTCTGCTGCTCACACCACCCTCCACCAGTGAGGTAGCTGGGTGTCCACAAGTTGGGAGTGGACACTGCCAGGACAGCTGACCCGAACGAGCCAAAGGGATGTTCCACACCATATGACATCATGCTCAGCAATCAAATCTGGGGGAAGAAGGAATGGGAGGCACATTCGGAGTAAATGTTCTTCCCAAGTAACTGCTATGTGTGATGTCACCCGGCTCTCCTGGAGCTGGCTGAACACCTGCCTGCCCATGGGAAGTGGGAATTACTTCCTTGTTCTGCTTTGCTTGCATGAGCGGTTTTTACTCAGCCTGTTACACTGTCTTTAGCTCAACCTGTGAATTTTCTAGCTTTTACTTTTCCAATTCTCTCCCCATCCCACTGCAGGGGGAGTGTGAGTAGCTGTGTGGCACTTAGCTGCTGGCTGGGGTTAAACCATGACGCTAAATCAGAAGCAAGTCCCCAGGTGATACTATCAAATATCTGTATGTACTTCCAAAACTGAATGGTTGCCACCTGTGATCAGCGGCTTCAGGCCACTACTCAAAGTGCTTTTGGGATTCTTTGAGGGGGTGAATAGAAGGGGTGACTGCTAGCAATCATAACAAAAAACAATATCCAGACTCATACTTTACAATCATTTGATGGCAAAGATTAGTATTTGCTATTAATGGTTTCTACAGTGTTAGTGACAATGGCCTAGATCCTACAGCTCTGTACAAATGTAACTTAAAAAGTAACGGAGGGGGGTGGCATTCCTGGCTGGAATTCAGCTTAAGAATAAAATAACTAACGTAAATGTCTAGACGTGGCCTCCGTCTCCCATCTCCTATTACAGTCAGTGGAGGACTAGCCAGTGCAGTCCACGGAGCCCAGAGGACTATTTAGCAGACTAGCAAGTTGGCGGCTTCTTTACAATGAGACCAATAGCTCTTTGGCCTCTTTGTTCATGTATTGACTCGATCTGCACCATCTGTAATGGGAATTTAGATGCTTAGCACTCCTGCAGACAATACAAATTTAGATGTCTTCCTCTGGAGGTGAATCCTATCCTCCTCTGTGCCAAACAGCTCAGACGCTGGATGCAGGAAAGCTACAAAGAGATTACACACTGCAACAACAGAAAAGCGTGAGAAGAAAAGCACTGGCCAAATTAATTCCTGTTAATGCTTACAAAGCACAACATAGAAGACGAGGCACTTCATTTCTAAAGGCCATCTACCTTGTCATTAACTCCTGACAACTTGAAAAAGCCACCCTTTGCCAAGCAAAGCAGAACTAAATTGGAGGTCTGCAGATACACTTGGACAAAATGTTCCAGGTATAAGCAGTCACAAACATGCTCCTGAGCACTGACACAACAGACTATGAACTCACATCTGCTGCACCGGACACCAAAGACTATATTCCCATTCCTCTTGAAAGAGCATGTTTAAGACGGGCACGTGTAAATTTTAAATAGGCAGCCTCAGGTACCAGTAACTAGTTTACATTCGCAATGGTTTGGCAAATTTGTAATTCAGATATAACAGCACAATATACCCAAGCACACCATCAGAGCACAAACAGCTCTCCCCACGCGAAACCTCCAAACCTTCATACACAGAGAAAGGTTATTCCAAAATTAGAACTTCTGGAAAAAGAGAGGAACCAATCTTTCTCACAGAAAAGCTAGTGCTCCCAGTGTCCGAGAGATTCACCACCTCCACAGGGGACTCCTGAGGGGAGAATGTAGGGGAGTAATGGCAACAGAGACCATCTGATGAACCTCACGAAGGTCTTGGTAGGTACAGCACCTGCAAAATGTACCCGTTTCACTGGTTGTTAAACTCTTATGTCCAGCTACCGTCACTTAAAGAATACAGCCAGTAACATGACTCAGTGGATCAGAAGTGACAAGGAGGCTGTAGGACTTGTCATGGAACCCAGAGATCTGTCGATTTTTTTATCAGCAGTGACAGACATATACTGGTAATAAAGTTGTGGTTTAATAGGAGCTACAGACAGAACAGCTTTGGCATCTTCATCCCTGGGGTGATGCCCAAGGAAGGTTTAGAGATATGGCAATAGGTAAGGAAAGATGGAAAATAACCCTCACAGGAACAAGCTGTAAGGGCAGACTTGCTAATTTCTCCAAATTTAAATGCTGTATTTATATACCATGGCCCAATAGTATAGGAAAATAAAATAAAATAAAACTCTGTTCTGTAGACCACTGCCAAAACAAGTTTATTTATAAAAGGAGAGGTTACAGAAGGGGCCAATGTGATGACAGTGGTACACTTATCTCAGTCTTTGATGGTTGAACATTAATGCAAGAAGTACAAATGGTATGTAGGATGACTTGGAAGATTTAGTTGACAATCAACATTTTGACTTAATTGGCAAAATGGAGACCTCATAATTCATGTGACTGACAGTAATATAAAAGACTAAAGCGTGTTTGAAAAAGAAAGAAAGAAATGACAATAGAATAATAATAATAAAAAAAGGTCTTTCACTTTCATAAATGCAGAATTAATTGGGAGAATCACCAAAAATGCGGTGTTAGTGAAAAAGGAGTTAAAGAAATCTCACAGTTCTTTAAAGAAACAATATTGACCACACGGAGAGCGAAACCTCCTGCAAGGGAATAATGGGGACTGTACAATGAGACCACATTGTCTTAGTTAGGACCTCACTGTTGATCTCACAGCATGCAGGGAATGGAAATCGGGTCAACTTACTAAGCAAGAATACCACAGCAGAACATGCCATAAGGGGCCAGAATTAGACACAGTTGGCAAGGGACACATCAAACTCTGGGAGAAACAGATCCCTAAGTACGTTAGAGGCAAGAAGATGATGAAAGTAGAAGTTAGTCCACTGCACAACGCAGGGGAAAAACTAGAGGGATACGGAGACAAAGCAAACGTTCACGTTGCCTTTGTTTTGCATCCACCTTCACCACAAATCTGCTGCATTGAGGTGCTTAATAGCACTGATATCATCAACAACAGGCGAAAGGGTAAGATCTCACCCTTCATCAAGCAAGAAGCTCAATAAATATTACTTAATGCATTCAAATCATCTGGGCTTGATAGACTAGCCTGTTAAATGCCTAGTTATGAATCTACTACAGAACTGTTAACAAATGGGTTTCAGAGCAGTGAGGAGGACAACTGCAAAAATTTTATGTGCTAGCTATATGTATACAGGATGTAGGTACGACCTAAGTCTAAAGAAGGGAATAAGCACAGCTAAGGACTTGTAGATTAAGCCCATGAGATGCCCTAGGTACTCATATGGTCACATGTGGGCCAGAACCTAAAGGGGACCATAACCTTTTGAAGAAGTTGCGTACTAAACTCCATACCGCAGCGCACCTCAATTGACACAAGAAGCCTATGGTTAAACACCTTGCTAGCTCCTCCTGTCTTCAAGCTCTGGAGAATATGCACAATGATTAAAGCACAAGATGTCGCACTACACACAACTGCCTGGAAGTTAACAAGGAGCTGAGCAACAGCCAACACGGATTTGTCAAGAATAGGTCACGTCAAGTCAGTCTATTTTCTATCTGACAGCATAAAAGCCATTGTGATAGAAGAGAAACAGCATAAGTTTTACGCTTTATTTTAACAATGCTGTGTCAAACGTTATTTTCTTAAGCAAAGCTAGGATATATAAATTGTAATTTGTTGGCTACAGAGCTAGTCAGAATGCTTTACTTCAGGAACTATTGTTTATTTATTACCAACAGGGAGTCTGTATGTCAGGAGCACGATAAAAAAATGGAAGGGATTCACAAACAACATCAGCCAGAGAGGGACCGAGTAAAGCAAAATCTACAATTGAAATTCAGAATTCTCTTGATGGATTTGAAAATTACTTCATAAACAATAGGGATAAGTAGGGTACTGCAACAGTGGCAAATGCGAAGTTTCAGACTCTTGGAGTAACACACAACTAGAGAACTACAAAATGAAGAAACTAAGTAGCTATGCAATGCTTCTGTATTTGTGGCTTATGAGTATGTGGGCTGATCACAAACTGAATATAAATCATCCTCGCTATAAAACTGCGAAAAAAGTGAGCACAACACTGGAAGTTATAAATGGGAGTACTGTGTAAAAACACAGAAATCAGTTCTGCTCTCCTCGGAGTTACTTATCACTTGAGCTGGAGCAATATGTTCAATTTTGATTGTTGCAACTCAGAACTGGTACAAAGTCCAATGGAGAAAAATGTGGCTGAACACAGATTTAAGGTCCTAGATCGTCAAAGACTGCAGTAATAAGGGCTGCTTCTCATGGAAAAGCAGCAGAGAGATGGGGAATGAGTTACCGCCTTCATCTTTGAAGGCTGTTGCAGAAGGAACACAGCAATCTCCATGTGCTCCACAGAGATGCTGAACTGAACACTGAACGGTAGTCAGAATTCTAGAGAGAGATTAGATACTGAAGAGAAAACTTTTCCAACAGTGAAAATAGTAAAGCACTAGACTTATTTGGAGAGGCTGTGAATTATCCATCACTGAACAGCCAAAACCCCTTTCAGACAATAGCTATAAAGTAAAACAGCCATTGTTGATTCTGCCTTAGACACAACCAGACAAATAGTCCTTTATTTGCATATTTCTATGTCAAGATATAAAAGATGCTAAAGAAGTTTAAAAATAAATTAGTAACAGTGTTTCAGAGTTCACAAAGCTGAAGGATGATATGTCAAATCACTATCTATGGGAATATCATCATTAAAAAGAAAACTAAAAGTGCTTCTGTGTGCCTTTCTCTTCTGACCAACTGCCAATCTTCTTTTTTTGTTAAAGAAAGGTGCCTAAGTCAGTCCTTGCATTCCGTCTTCAAAGCCGCTAGCTTCTTAATGCCCTTCCAATGGAGTCACTCCGTGCAATCTGGTGTAACTGACCACAGCTCATGCTTCCTATCTCAAACAACTACTCGTTTGGACTTCAGAAGCACTGTGATTTCATAAGGTAACGGCTTAGTTCTGCCTGCATGTGGTTTGAACCTTAGATTGCAGTTAGTTCCAAAACATCTTAAACGGATATCACAGCATGGAGCATTGCGCTGTTTCCTGGCTCTGCTGGTATTGCAGACACACTC
>NW_010424016.1:44367-52235 GCF_000710305.1 Buceros rhinoceros silvestris | reverse complement strand
ACTCTTTCAGTTTCTAGAATCATCTTTCTCAAACGCAAATCCATTGTATAAGCCACCCTGATTATGCTTCATGATGGCTGGAAGGAGCCTCACTCACCAATAACTGCTTTGCTAGCAGCTGATAGCTTGAGGCATATTAAAAGCCAAGTTAAATACTTCCTATTCTTGGACATGAGTGTGGCATCCCTGTAGAACAGACTTCTCATTAAGCCCAGGAGCCAAAAATTATCACTGGGAAATATAGAATGGGCACAGAGAGTAGAATTATAAGGCCACATGCTTTGTCCACACAAATGTTAATTTAAAAGACTGTAATGTAAAAAAACGTTACCATCGCAAAATGGACAAGGCACTAAAAAGAGGAACAGGACTTATTACTCTACGTGCTCTTGTCAGTCTCTGGGCTGTTTAATTTGTGACTGACACACTCTTCACAAAGTAACAAGATCTCCTTGTACTTACATAAGCCTAACTTCTACATAATAATGCAAAACAATGATTCTCCTCTGCATTACTTTGGCTAATGATCTGGGTATCAACTATATCAAGGACTTCTCCACAGCTACAGCTCTCTCTGTCAAGTAATAGTTGACAATTGCAAAACTTAACTTTTATCTGTCTGAAAAACACTTCTAAGTGAACTTACATGTATTTCCAGTAGGAAAATTGCTGAGAATATTTCTCCATTTCCTATAGAATATTGCTGACTATTCAAGTATGCCATTACCTATCTAAAAGACATTTTTCCACTTACACAACTACTATTCAAAGAGATTGTGATAAATGGGACCAAACTAAAGGATGCTCTAACAGTCGGCAAGCCTGTAACGGAGAAGGAGCGTGAATGCACTTGGGTAAGAAAAAGAAAGGCAGCTATAGTTGTTCTGTTAAACCATGGCTGCATTTCTGATGATAGTGTTTCTGCTACACAGCTTAATCTTAAGCAGAGGTAATCTATTTTTCAGCAGTTGACAATATGTGAGTGGTACCATATGGTAACAGGATCACCTAAAATCAAAGGTTGAACTAACCCTTGATAATTGCAAGGATCATGTCGTGCAGATAAAGCTTGTGAAAGATCACATAATAGCCAATTACTAGGAAAGCTGTCAAATAAAAGATTTCTACTTCTATTTAGCTTGGCTGCTGGCATAAAACTGAAAAACGGGATTTTTATTTTCCATAAATATTTCAGACCATTTGATATAACTCTGGCTACTACTCATATATATGCATCCACCATCTTCTATTTATATCAGTTAAACTCTGCCAGCAATCAATGCTAACTTTTAGTATGCAAAAGACTTGCACGGGTTAGTTGCCTATTGTACTGCCAGCCTTTACTGCCAGGGTGCAATGCTGACTCTTACTTAACTTGCTGCCTACCAATGGGTGCAATGTTTCCTTTCTCCAGTCATTGGGGACCTTCCCTGATCTCCAGGACCTTTCAAATATGATAGATAGTGGCCTTGCAAAGACATTACCCAGCTTTCTCACCACCCTTGGATGTAGTCTGTTGCATCCCATGGATTTCTGAGGGTCAAGTTCTTCCAAGTAATCTTGACTTGGTCCTTATCTACTGCTGGCAGTTCTCCTCTTTGAATGCTCCTTCAAAGCTCAGAGGCCTGGGAGATCTCATTGGGGAAAATGGAATCAAAGGCGGCATTATCTCAGCTGTCTATGTGTTCATAGTCATTAAATCACACACCCCATTCAGTAGCAGTCTCACATTTTCTTTGTTCTGTTTACTACTAGTCTTCATCCCCACTGTGGCATCTTGAACTCCAGTCACTATAGCTACAGCTAGCAGGGTCATTTATTACACCCCCAAACAGCTACTGCCTCTGGTCCAGTCACACCCTTCCTGCAGGAATTTATACACGTTGGTAACATTCCCCCTAATCCTTCTCTAGGGTAAGTCCCAGCTCTCAAAGGCCTCTCCTCATATAAGAGATGCCCCAGTCTGTTCACCCTCACAGCAGCCCTTCTCTGTAGTCTCCAATAACTTCATCTCTGCCTACTGGGGAGCACAGAACTGAACAAAGAACTCTAGGTGTGGCCTTACCAGTGTTGAGTTAGATTGGATGGTCTAGCAAACTCCCATCAGAATGACGTCCACACCACTCACCTCTCCTCTAACACTGACCCCTAAGATCTGAACCAGATTGTAATCCACCCTGTATAACAGCTCCATACACACACGCTGCTCACCTTAAGTGCTACCACTCCCTTGTCTTCTCTGCCTGTCTTTTCTCAAGAGAAGCAAATTTTCATCAATGGTTTTGATATACACAAAAAAGGGAAGAGAAACGTGCAGAGAAAGACAGAGTATAACATTGGAGAGAAGCAAAAAAAGGGAGGGTAATGAATAGCAAAGGAGTTGGTAATTACCAAGTTTAATCCAAAACATTGATGATTTCAGGTCTTGGGGACACAGATGGTAGGAAAGTGAATGAAATAATGCAGTTGGAAGCTACAGAATATTTAAAAAAAAAACCAGACAGGGCTTGCCAAAAACACAGAGACAAAAGAAGAGCAACTCTTTCTTTGCCTGAGGATAAGTAACACTTAAAGGCTCATCTCAAACGCAAAAATACATGCAGAGATTAACACACAGTGTTACGATTTTGAGGAAAAATCTGTCCTTTCTTAGAACAGCTCCATGTATTTAAAGCCAACACGGAAGAGTTCTGAATTTAAAGTACGTAAACTGGAGTATAAGAGAAGTGCTTCTGACAAGATGCAACTATCAGGACCTTTTTGCTGTTGTGATCACAAAACAGTTAAAGCTGAGAAGTACAGGAATGATAAGCAGATACATCCAAGACAAAGGAATGCAGCAGACAGCAATATATGCATCTGACTAAAGAGCTGCTTCCAGAAAAACAAAGCCTCAGCCACCCCAACTTCACATCGTAGGCAGGTGACGTGGACAGATACCAGCTTACACCATGTCTCTCACAGGAGTTCTGATGTAATACCACTTGAGTGCTAATCTCTCTTCCATGGCTCTCACCTTTCTGCAGTAGAGTAAAACCTGACTCAGAATAAAGCTAGATTTTATTTAGTCCTGATTATGGAGTTATCAGTCCTTATCAGAACAATTCTGATAAATCATTCCCAGCTGATCACCGACGTAACATACATAGTTCGTCCTCAAATACAAAATGAAAAGACAGATTCTGAAGACAGATGGTGAAGGCAGTTCTGAAGTATTACTTTAGTCCTTTAAAAAATAACCAGTCTAAACTTAGAAATGAAACATCAAAGGATGAAAAAGAAAATGTCTACTACTATAGGAATAATAGCTTCAGACAAGGGGAGAAAAGGAAGAAGAGTCTTTTAAAGAAAGAAACAAAGACCTTTCCTATCTTCACTAAAGGAGGAAATGTGCCGACTAAGACTGAAGAATTGCAAACAAGTGTTTCCAAAATGAAATGTGACTTGCTAATTTAGACCTTGTCTATATCAAGAAGACAAGTGGCATAGCTATATTCATTCCAATACACTGTAGTGTCAAAAAAGACAATAAAATCCAATCTGTTTGAGCTCAGATGCAAGAAAGTAAATGAGGAGTTTAAAGAGAATAATAAATCTGGCAAAATGAAAAGATAAAGCATGTTTTTAAATTAAGCAAACCCCAAGTAAACTATAAGGAAAAACAGAGCATGCAGCAAACAGGAGCTTCTAACTGCACTCAATATACAGAAATTACAATTAAAATGCATTTTTCTATTACATCTATCATACAAGTACCAATCCCAAGCATATCAGGAAACACAACAAACAGCAAGTATATATAGAGGTACTAGAAGAGGCACATAAGCCCAGGGGAAAAAAAAAAGTTAAAATAGAAAAACATACATAAGTCGTGATCAAGGCAAGCACGTAGGAAATTTGTTTATAAAAAGATGCTTGGAGACTTTGAGAAAAGTGAAACATTATTAAATTATCCAGCAATGCTCATATGTTGGGGAAGGCATACAAAAAAAAGGATGTAAACAGGCAGGGTCTATTCATCTAGCTTTTGATTAGAAATAAAGGACATATGCCTTTCACCCCAAGAAGCAGAAGGTGAGCGGTTATTACATGTAAACATCTAAAATTAGTCATTTTTGATGACTGTCATAAACGAAATCTCTTCATCCAATCTGGA
This sequence comes from Buceros rhinoceros silvestris, assembly GCF_000710305.1. Classification (NCBI taxonomy): domain Eukaryota; kingdom Metazoa; phylum Chordata; class Aves; order Bucerotiformes; family Bucerotidae; genus Buceros; species Buceros rhinoceros. The sequence continues at coordinate 48,079 of NW_010424016.1, read as the reverse complement.
TCCCCTGCATCCAATCCCTTTTTTGTAAGCGTTAGAAAACATTGCCATCCTATGCAAATAAACGGCTGTATGTCCTTAACACAAGAGAGAACAAGCTAAAGGGAATCTGAGTTTAAGTAATTCAAAGACAAATAGCAGCAATGCTCTAAAATGATTAGGAAATAACCCTCAACCTCTTTCTCCCTTTTCCCTTTAAGCAAAACAAATATACTGAAAAAGGCGATGGGGGGACAGGCGGAAAGAGAGGGAAGGAGAGAGAGGAGGGAGAGAAGGAGGGAGGGGAGAGGCGGGGAAGAAGAAAGAAAGGGTGAAGAGGAGGAGAGAGATTGCGGCAGGAGCACGGATGGATCACTTCTGCTCGTTCTTCTTTCCACCGCACCTGCATCCAACATCGTGTTTCAAGTCCTTGGCTGTCTTCAGATTCAGAATTAAGGAATGTTCTGTTCTCTGTCTGATTCCAGTGCAGCCCTACAGTGGCAACACTGGAGGCACTGCAGACCAACTCATCACTCAATTACTAGCGCTTCACAAGGAAGGAACTGCTGAAATGCTGCAGCAGTGCAGGGCATCCTTAACAGCCACATAACCTGAAGCATGCCAGTCCCCTGTGTCCATATACATTACCATTTATGTCCACCTATTAGTTATACTCTCACAACACATCTCCTAGCACAGTCTTTTAAAAGGGTACTCGTGCAAGTACCTTCCCACTGGAAGGGAGGTGTTTCATCAACTCTTTTCTCTTTTTAAAGTAGTAGTAATGCTGTCAAATGTAAATGAAACTGATATTGCATATGAGATCCTCTTTTTTTAAAACACTGACAGCTGTGCACTGCACTCTATACAGTGTGTTTGGAGGGAAGGAGAGGGAAATAACAGCTTCACTAGTTTGCATCAGAAGAACCACCATGAGCGCAGGGCCCCTCACTCACCAGAAATACTTGTGAAAAAGGATGCTGCAGAGACAGCTGCGGCTCTTACATTTTCAGCTTTCAGATACACCATTGCTGTGTCCTACGAGATGTCCTGAGTGAAGCCTTGCTACCGACAAAAGCTACTGAAATAGTTCTGCTGACACCTCTGCAAAACTTGTTCGTAAAAGTGAGACACGCTTCAAGTGTGACAAAATCTTGTAGCTAGGGTTTTAGGAACAAAACAAGGACTTCCACACCATGGATGCAGCACGGTGGAAAAAACTGCTTCACGCTTCTGAAATACAGTGACCAAGCCTGCAGAAGTACAAAAACATGACACTTGATCAAAAATGTACAGCCTCCTATCCACATGTGCAGAAGCACTGATATCGAGGAGGACCTCTAAGGATTACTGCAAACGAGCAAACAAGAATTCCATCACCACATCGATCAGAGCAGCCAAACTGCAATGCAACTGAGCGAGCCTTACTGGGCTGCACTAAGGAATCTAAAAGAGTACTCCTGTAGCTAAAGCCAACTGGGATTTTGAAGTAAAATCCTCTGGCCTTCAACTCATGTAAAGTGAAACTGATGTTTGTTGTTAATACACAACTGTAAAATGTGCAGAGGCACCATCCATATAACTAGGTTTGGTAAAAAAGTATTAACTTGCAGCACAAGGATAGAGGGGCCAGCAAGAGGTAGTCACCTCCCTGAACACCCCTGGCAAGCTGAGCTCAGGAGGCAGCGCCACGGAATCTTACTGAAAAGGCAGCTTAAATGCTTTGGAATTTCTTCATCCATCTAGTCTATAAGATATCCATATTAAAAACTACCCCAATAAAGCTGTACAAATTAAGCACATTACAAAAACGCCATGCTACCCACATTAACAAATAAAACCAAAGAAAAAATGTCAGTTAAGGGGAGAAATGAGACATAAAGTGACCTTCAATTACTACACACACAGGGGTGCCAATTTAACAGCTTTTTAAATATGCTTAGGTGCAGGAGACATACATTTAACCTTATATTGCAAATGTTCTCCTCTGAACTAAGTGCTTTTGTCATAACGCTACAACTACTTCAGTGTAAAACTCAAACATTTACAGGAACATAATAATAAATATTTGAAAGCTACTGATGATAAAGAATTGAAAAGGACAGGTAAAAGGTTGCAGTATTACCAGAAAAGGCAGCTAAGTAAGATAAGGTAACCATTTAGCTATTACACAGGAATTCCATGGAGAGAAATGTAAAATCAAACTGGAAGCAAATAATAGACTAAGTCCTGCAGTTTGATGTCTTATAAAGAAAATGCTGGAGGAGTTCAATGGCAAATATAATTCTCAAGTACTGATGAAGTTAAGAAAGCAAACAGGAAGATGGTCACACTGCTACAAGGAAAGACCTGTGAAAACAAAGCTTCGCTTACTGTCTTTTAATATAAAACCAATATGCAGTAAGATATATACTAAACAGTATTTTGTTCTTTTGATTACAAAGAATAAAATAAATACTAATACCAGACCTCTCTCCTTGTCTTTTACAAACATAGGAATTTTGTGTATTATTCATTACCTGCTCTCCACTGCACAACTCAAACTGATGTGCTTGGGAGGAGGAGTAATTTGTGCACATCAAAACCAATGGTTACCTTTTCTAATCACTGCTCAGACGGTAGGAACAGCTATTAAGCTGATTTATACTACATGAAAACAAAGAGGTTTTGAAATGGAATTCTGTAGATAACCTCTCCAAAATTACTTCTATTTTAAAGAGAAAAGAGAAGATCACTATATGAGATCAACCTGTGCCTTTTTTCAATGCAAGGTGAGAGGGAACCTTTGTAAGATGATTTAATCAACCTGGAAGTGCCAGCATCCACCTGAACTGAGTAGTCCAAGACAGACACAGAAGCTGCACGGACCTTAAAATGACAGGATGCTGTCATTACATAACAACAATGTTGTTGCTGACCTAAGATCCAGTTATTATTTCGGGATTCACTGATTAAGAAATTAAAAGAAAGAGATTAAGGTGGGTTTTGACCCATTTTAGAATCTTCTGATTTGTATGTTTTTCCTTTTTTACTATAAACCAGAAATATTCATAGCCGCTTCACAACACTACATGGCTTAAGTATTTCCTTAAGAATAGTTACATCTAGAACTTTGAATTTAAGTAACTACTGCAACTATTTATAAACTGTAGATTGATTCAGAAAATGAATCGTGTTCTTTCTACTGTGTTCTTTCATAACACAGTAAAGCTAAGACAAGATATAATTTTGACTAGGACATCCTCTACTGTTTTAAATGCTCTTCATGAGTAGCTTTGGTCAGGTACAATGCCACTGCAACCTAACACACAGCTCTGAAGAGGCTTTGAGACCCTTCATGTGTGCTTCTGTGAGAGGAAATTCCCATCCTATGTGAAAGGACAGGGCAGGTGCAAACCACATGAGGCTCAGAAGAACTCAGTATTACCAGAAGAGAAAATACAGGGCAGGGAGTTCAATTCTCAAAGATGAGAAAGTTGTGAAGCATCTGTAGAGTCTGGAAAGACACATTTTTCAGAGCATTCAGGAAAGAACATTTTGTTCAGCTCTCTAAGGATGAGTAAAACAATTTAAGCTTTCTGTTACTACTCACATGAGGAAGCAGGTCTCTTCTTAGAAGCTTACTACATGGGTGGATTTCCCTTCCGCTTGCCCAGACCCCAGTGGTAATAGCAGAAATCTGGCTCCCCAGTAGCAGCACCAAGGAAAGCTGGTGTAGAGAAGACACTGCCAGCTG
>NW_010424016.1:38149-44284 GCF_000710305.1 Buceros rhinoceros silvestris | reverse complement strand
TTCCTGCTCAGCAACCTGTCATTCAGCCCTGCTATTTGTCTTTGCACAACATACATTGTTTAATTAATATTTAAAGAGGCACTGATGCAGTATAGCAATCTAGATACAGAGAGAAACTTCCTGCTTTGAAGATGATTATTTGCTGGGAGGTGGTCAGGAAGGCTGCTGTTACATGTAATTACCAGCCTGATGTATTAATATTAGAAGCAGATATTTCTTTGATCAAAATTCCATTGTTCTTCAGCTGTAGAACGTTCTAATTAAAGCTGAAAAGAAAACCACTTTGCTAAGACTTGTGACAACTGAAATCTTTTGTGCAGAGACTTTGCTTTCCAATATAGTTTCTATAACTACATGTTTTCTTTACTGCCAGTTCAGTCACCTTGGTCTCCTGGGGATCACCCAACAGGTTTCTGTATCAGCTGAGCTTTAAGATTTCTGAGCCTGTGAGTTCATATAGATTAACAAAAAGCTGAAGATCTGGATGCTCAAATTTCATCAGACGTGAGTTTCCCAGTATTCAGTGATGCAACATTCTGGAGCAGTCTGCTAAACAGACAAGTCTTTGAATGATGTCCACATACTATTTCACTCTGAACCCAAAAGAATGCGAATAAGATCCTGGATAAAACCTATGCACCGTAACTGCCAACTTGCTCTAATTTCTTTTATAGGCATTTTGAAGGCAGATTACACACAGGCCTCATTGCTGCTGAAATAAAATTTAAACTAATATAAAAGCTGAAATAAATTGTATCACCAGTTATTCACACTTGAAATTTATCTTTTCCTACGGGAGAAAAAAAAAAAAACAAGGCAATGATCCTACACCATCGCTTTGTCAAAAATCTAGCTGGAGTGGGAAAACTGACACCACCAACACCAGGAGTGTTCCATTCTGGGAAATCTTTCCTAAGGCCCTTTGTTCCACGGGCTCCCATGGTTCTTGTTCCATAAGGGGCTTCCATGGCTCTTTGATAGCAACCACAATATTTGAAATCAAAAGAAAAATCAGAAAACACATCCCATGAAGCTCCAGACTTGGCCCTGAACTTTTTTTGAATGTAACATACTAACCAGGGTTGAAAGAGAATTCATTTATTTATAATAAACACTTGCATTAAAAAAAAAAGGAAAACCTCAACTCCCTTAACTAATGGTTTCTAAAAATGCTTATTCAAACTGACATATGCATGACAAGTTTCAGCTCAGTACGATTTAAGGAGGAGGAGTTATACCGCCCAGAAAAATGGTGTTTATGACAGAAATGACAAAGGATCATTCATCACAGGGTTTTTCTGCGCGGAGCAGTAATAAAGCCTAAATGAGACTGCACTTCATTAGTAATTTATTTCACAGATCACTATATATACACAAATAGCATAACTCTATTAGATTTTTATAGTGCCATTCATTACAGTACTTCACGTACTATACCCGCATGACAACATGGAAATGCAGCTTTCTCTGGAGAAGACAGCAGCTGCCTCCACAGCAGCAGAGCAGCGCACAGGAAGGAAACGCTTCAGAGCCAGAAGAGCAGGACTAGGAATCCTCAGGCAAAACAAGAAAATGACAATAGAAAACAACAAAACTGAACCCTCAGAGATGGGCAGATCACTCCAAGGGTAGTTTTACACCACTCTGCTCGCCTGATGCCCCATTTGATTTAGACAGGAGTAGTAAAAGGCTGAAAACCATTGCTCTGTCCAGCTGGAGTGACCAACAGCCACAGCTCCCTGGCTGGAGTTGTCTCTCCCTCTCACTTGATCCTTGAGCGCTACACGGGCATTTCCCACTTGCCACAGAAAGGAGAATATCACTTCAGCTCCTTTCATCAGTCCATGTCTGGGATGCTACTCTTTAGGCACAGCAAAGGACACACTCTCAGATACCAAGAAAAGGGATGCAATTCTTTCTCTAAGACCTCCACAGAGTGAGGATTTGGGGCTATTTCACTGCCCACCAGAAAACAATCCTCAAACTATCACACTTAAAGGACAAATGTTTCCACTAATTTTCCAGAGAACAGAGACTCCTGCCTTCTAAACACACATTAAAACACGGTATGCTACACAAACCCACAGGACTCTGTGAGAAGACGACAGACAGAAGGACACCTGTAAAGGTCTCAGGACAACTGCTTTTCTGTGACGAGTTCTCTTGCCAAGTAACAGTGTCCAATTATGTAGTGTTGGGCCTTTGAAATAACACCTCCAGTGTATACAGTATGTGGACGCTTTCTGAAATAAAAATTTAAAAGAAATACATTGCTTTTAACTAGTGAGGTATGATTAAACTCAACAACTATTCTCTTGGTTTTCTTGCCAAAAAAGCTGCTGTAAGAACACTGATAAGAAGGTGAATGGCTTGTCAGTTCTACAGCCTCCATTTTAAAAAACAAATTCTGAAGAAACAAACTTCCAAATAAGGCCCCTGTACTTGAAATGTAATCTGCAGAACACTGGGATCTTTGATGGTTGGAGAGAAAACATGATTTAATGTAGCAGATTTTTTTTTTATCTCTTCTGGTAAATTAAATCAGGAAAGAGGAAAAAAAAAACCCCAAAGCTATCAGGGAAATATTTGCTGGGCACCAAGTTAAAATCTGTTTTTCAGCACAAAAACAGGTTCTCTTAAAATTTGTCAATAATTGCTTTGACTGCCTTGTGGCAGTCAAAGTCAGAGGCTAAGTAAATGTACATCAATACAATTTTTCTTTCTCTTTTTGTCTCATATTGCACTGCTTCCCCCTGTGTTACTGTGGTTTACACTAACAGTTTAAGAAATTAAATAATGGCATTTAACATCCTGATTTAAACATAGGTTTTAATCAGTCATTTAAGTGAGCTGCATTCTCTAGTTATTACATGAAAAGAGGGATACTGACCATCTGCAAAACTACAGTGCCCTATTTGGCTAAGTTTAGGTGTCTGAATTAAGCACATGAGCATACCCCACTGAGACTGGTAAGACTGTTTAAATCTGGAAGTCAGGCAAGTGTGTAAATGAAATTGCTTTGGTGTCTCTTTGCTGTTTTACCTGCTAGACATGCTGAAGAGATTTTTTCCTTGCTCTAAGAAGTTTGCAATCTGACCAACAAATGCAGGAAGGACCAAACACTGCAGGAAACAACATGAAATTTATTTCCACCTGTTATTCCCTGAATCATTCCCTTCAACAGAACTGATTAACAACCCACATGAGCCTACAGCTGTGAGCTCTGAACAAGAAATTCCTTACAAAAGCAGTGAATGAACGGATTCAAAGGTGCGGAGGAGAAGAAACTAACAGAACAAATATTGACCCGGACATCACTGGCAGAGTGCCTGGAAAGACCACAGATGAAAAGAGACTCAACGTAAATAAAGACTTGAAGATGAGAAGTTTATCTTCAACACCATAGGTAGAAAAGCTAATTAAGAGATTTGGCAAGTTTGGAAGATCTGCTGGCTGGTTTCCATTCAGACAACTCGGGGAGCTGCAGAGTTTTCAGAAAGCAAGCAAGCAGGAGCTGGTTGGCAGTTAGATAACCTTTACAGTCATTCTACATCTAGCCGTTTTACCTAAGAAAGTAGGGAAAAATTCTTCTTATTCTTTCATGGAACAATTCCTAGTCAATCAAATCAGCCTATGCAAATACACTGTAAAAAAAGTCTCATTTAAAGAAAGAAATATTGCATGATGCTACTTACCTGCCTGTCTACTTCTGGAAGCAAAAGCAGAAGATATTGTTGAAAATGCTGAGGTAAAGAAGCAAAGGTGTGTTTATTTATTAAAGCCCTCAGGTTAGTGTTCACTAGAATAGATCCTGGTGTTTCTATGTCAATATCCTCAGCTTTGGTCCATTTCAAATGTCCTGGAGTAAATAAACAGAAATAACTTTAAACACAAACAAAGGAAGAAAGTAAGAACAATTCTTCTTTTTAAGTTTTTAGCTTTTATTGTATAATACAGTAAGCTCCAGACAAACAGTACTTCGAGGAGGGTAACACAGCCTTTTCTAGGTGTATTGCCTGTATTTGTCTCTCAAAGTCTTACAGGATCCATGTTCCAGTCAACATCAGAGCTGACATATTCCTACTTCCAGCTCACGAGACCAACTCAACTCAGCAGCAGCAGCAAATTTTCCTGTCATGTCATCAACGTAATTATAAGCATCTACTTCCAAGCAACAGGCTGCTTGACGAGGCTGATGTGATTCGATCATTAAGGAGCTTCTCTTTCACCGTGCTCTGCATCTGCAGTGCACTATGTAACCTCTCCCCTAACACCTGCTAGAACTACCTGTGTGAATAGACAGTGATCATAGAGGTGGCAATACTTAATGTGCTAAATCAGTGTCTGAAAACATGCATTATTCAGAATTTCTTTAAGACCCTCTGATCTCAGAAGGCAACAGCAGAAATTGTCAGAGGTTTAGAAAACAGGGTCTGTGAGGAAAAATAGAAACCGAGGAATGAGTGAGATAAAGACTCAACAGAGTGAAGGGGAAATACATAAATAGCAATAGCTGATGCGCTGGGGTAAAGAAAAACATCTACAGAGGATAGGCAAAGGTTATGAGCTTAAACTCTTGCACAATAAGAAATATTTCTGTTAAGATACTGTCAACCACCACTGGATTAGATCCATAGGGAGTCACTGCAGTCTCCATCAGTGGGAATCTTTAAGAACACGTTAGACAAGAACCTGTCAGGAATGACAGATGTATAACTGACTTTGCCCTATGACTGATGAACAAACTAGATGACCACTGGATGTCCCGCCTGCCTTTCATTTTGTTATTATTTCTAGGATAATATTTAAAACATAGTTTTTAAAGCTCCTTAAAGAGCAATTACTGCTACCTGCTTCAGGGTACTTACATACTGCTACAATCCCTTTTTCCTCTCAGACTTAACATATGATAATACCAAAATAGAAGAAGTGGGGAGTCCAGGTGCCTGGAAAAACTCAGAAGCTTCTAGCTCCTCCAGGTTTTGGTCAGTTGTACTTTTAAATATTTCAAAGACGCTACAAAGAGGTCTTCACTAAATCATACACAAACTCCAGCAGAATCTCTAACAAATCAATTGAAAAGGATATTCCACAGCTATAGGCAATGATGATATTTGGCATTCACATGGGACTTCTCAGCAAGGATTACAACTGACACATTAAGAAGAATAAATATATTTTACAAACGGGGGAATCTGAGCATACTGATTAGTAGGAACTTCTTAAATGCTACGAACAGCAGCATTAATAAAAACAATGCAATTATGCCTTAGAGTTCTTGGAAGGCCTATATTGGTCTCCCCTGAAAGGCTATAACACCACCCACAAAATGTACAAATGAAAGAAAAACCAGCAGATTCAGAAATTCTAAAAGCTCCCCTTCAGCCTCAGCCTCCCACAAACATTCTTGCAATTTTCTTCTACTTTTCCACAGACAATACTAACTGCATGAGACAAGGATAACTTTGCACTCGGCACAAGACAACTTTTTCTAACACAGACTTCCAACATACTGTATTTCAGTAGAGCAGAGACTCCATTACAAATGAATGAATGCCCTGTTACAAAGGACAGTTTTATGGAAGAAGGGCTCATTTTCATGAAAGCATCACAATAAACTGTCCTCACCATCTGTTCCACCCACTAAATATAAATGCAAAAAGAACACAGACCCCAGCTGAAACACAAGTAGTATGGCGTATCCAATTTTAATGTCTGTATGTGTACCCTTTTCTTTGATCAATATAGAATAAACTTCCCCACCTTCTAAGTGACTCCAAATTGGAGTAACATTTTCCTCAGCTAACGCTTCATATCCTATGGAAAGACATACACATAGAGATGGTCCAAATTAAAACAAGATATGTGACTGCAAAGTCAGTAACATCCTTCAGTGGCAGATATTTTAATGGTGTGAAAAGCCCAAAACAGTATTGAAAGCCAAACCTAATTCTGTGTGCCTGGGTCACACACCTTCTGATTTATTTGACCTCCTACCACTCACAGGCTACTATAAAGGTTTTATCAACTTGTGGAAGAAATACGTACAGTATTCCTAGGACAACAGGCCAGTAGCTCACTGGGCTATGCCCGGCATAGCCATACTTTAAAAAATCCCCCAGCTTTGCTCGGAAG
>NW_010424016.1:3360-38114 GCF_000710305.1 Buceros rhinoceros silvestris | reverse complement strand
ATGCCCGTCAGATCCATACTTTAAAAAATCCCCCAGCTTTGCGCGGAAGAGCAAGAAATTCTCTCTCCTGCACCCTTCCTATGGCTAATTTGGGAACTTTCTTCAGGTCTCAGGTTTGTAATCAGATTTAATGAAGGATATGGGAATAGTGTGGAAACTAGGAGTTCTGCGAAATACAAGAGCAGGCCACTACTGCATAGCTAATCGTAACTCTGAGAGGAGTTTATGACAAAACATATGCCAGTGGTTTTTATATTGTTTTCCACAAGGAAAGACATTTTGAATCCTTATATAGCTACTACCAGAGCCTGGGGGGATCACTGCCCAGATCAGAAGATAGGGAGAAACTCAAGCTTACAGTCTTGGAGAAAAGATTAGTCTCCAACATAGAAAATTAGCTATGAAAAGGATGGGACCACCATGGTTCTGCATCAAAGTATAAGAATCAAAATAGAGAAAGGATAGAAATCACACAGCAGAATCAGTTAACTAAAAGGGGGAAAAGATATAATGTTTAATGGGAGCTCAGAAAGTTTACCAAACACAGCGCGCAGTGAATGTTTGGCACAGCAGCAGAGTTTCAGACAACCAAACAACATCTGGAACTGAACTGTGCACTATAATAGGTCACTGCACCTATTCTCAGAGATGCTCAATAAGTGTTCTGTTATTATCCCAAGAAATACTATGTGATAAAAGGAACCTTTCAGCAGGTAAAAGAAACAAAATTCCTCACGTTCCAAGTGTGGTGTCCCAAAGGGTCAGGGTTTTTTCTGAAATTCACAAATAATCTAATGAATTGACTCTATATTTGGTATCATCAGCCAATAGTTGATGAAATATCTGGGGATGGAGAGGAATTTATACATCAAATTATGTATCTCAGCCTTAAATGAAGGGAAAAGTTACAGGACATGATCCAAAACTGAACATATCTTTGCACAGCAGAAGCTGTAATACTGAAGGAGTGCTTTTGGTTTTGAATAATGCCATCTGATCAACAGAGAGAACTGGATAGCCATCTGAGACTGGCCGATAATATGCAGAAAGATCACAGAGGAAACGGAAGCACGCTTTCATGGGAGGCTGTGCTACAAAGGGGATTGCAGGAAACAGTTCACCAGGAACTGGAATTAGCATATTTAACAACCAACCTATGATATGTTGGAAGTAAAGTACCTTCAAGCTTTTTACAGAATTGTTATATACAGAAATAGGACTAGGCTGCATCATTAATAAGGAAGAACAATCTTACCACCACAAAGAAAGACACCAAATAATTTTTAGGATTATCCAGTCACTACAAAAAGCTTGTTTGCTAGCTTTCCAATATGGCCACACTGCAAAATACTTCCCCCAATGATTCAGCAGTCTGCTGAATGCAAAAAGTCCTTTGTAAAGCCAAAGAAACAGTTATGTAATTATTCTACTTTACTTTAGCCGAGACAAGAGTCTTAGTGAACGCTACATTTTCTGCTCCTTAGGGAACATTTCCAATTATATTTCATGCAGAGCAGGAAAATCTGCCTATCACATGGAGCTACTGCGAACTTACTCTTAGCATCTCTTCAGAGAAAATTCTTCGCTAATTACAGATCATCATCCATGAATCTTGCTAAAAAACACAGAAAATAAACCCAGAAACTGTATCTACCACCTCAAGAGATGTAGCTTCAAAATAATTAAGGATCCAACTGAAAAAACAACTCAACTAAAGGAGGAGAATCAACCGAAAACGAGATGCCGAATCTCTGTTGGACATGGAACAATTGAAGAAGGGGGTTAACGTCTATCAGGGCGGGTATGTAAGCAAACACACCACTATCTTTGGGAATAAATGTAAGCAAATTTACCAGGAAGAAAGAATACTTGCTACTCCTTGCCCCCATTCCCCCAAATATCATAATGCAGCAATCAGAAGCTAATTGCTAAATGACCTCTCTGCCTGGAGTTGCTTAGGTCTGTCAAACTTGAAAAAACAACTCCAAAATGGATTCTGGGAGAAAAAAAACCCAATTGCCTGTGGATTTTCAGGTAGCCGAAAAGAAAGGTGCCTTCTTGTGAAAGAGTCAGCTGCTGAGTTTGAAAAAGGGAGAGAGAAACCAGAAAAATAAAGCTTTTCAAGAAGACAGAGAGTTTACAAAGATAGCAATACAATTACAAGTAAGATATTTCTTTTACTCTTACTCACCTAAACCAGATTTTTTTAACCTCTTTAAGTGCTGGCTGGTTTGTTTTCCAGTTGGAGACTTTTGCCCATGTTTCATCTCTTTATCAGAACCATCCGCTTCACCATTTTTAGATTCAGATCCTTAGGAAAAAAAAAAAAAATCCCAAACATGATACTGATGTACTTGTACCAGCAATTCCCCCAGCACCCCCTACACTGTAAACCAAACAAAAATGGAATTTTCAAAAAAAGATAATTGACATCTACTTGCTGAAAGGCAATACACTTTTCTGGTCACAATACGATTCCTCGTATCAGAGGAAATGGAAGTAAAAGCTCAATAAATCAATTAAGTGCTGAAAACCAAAGTTTACTGAACACTGCAGTCAATAAAAATGTTCACATTTAATAAAAACAACATTTTCCTATAATGCCCAAGAGATATCTTTAAAAATATTTTAACCTCAAGTTATTGGGCAGTAAAGCAATCCCAAGGCAAAAAAAAAAAAAAAAAAAATCATTGCTTGTGAAGAAACACAGAAAAGATATGCCTGGAAATGCAACTGTCTGTTTTGTTAAACATAGACACAGAAATCTTTGAAAACGAAACAACTTAACCACCGGAACTAAAGGTCAAGGTTATGCTGCAGTGATAAGCGTGGCACCAGAAGAATAAAAGCTAACAAAAGGAGCCGAGCATTGCGGTGCGGAATTGAGACACGAATTCACATTCACAGAGAAGCTTGCCTTTTCTTCCCCCTCCTCCCCTTTTTATGGCACTGAATACCAGCATGTGGTCCTCCATCAGAGTTCCAGAGCCAAACAAAATGTGACTTTGCATTCCCTTAAAGCTGCTGCTATTACCAATCATCATCTTACTGTGTGCCTTCAGTTCTTTATTAAAGAAAAATCTCCATCCTCGAGATACCAGACTTGATAATGAAATAAAAGACATTAAACAAAGCCACCAAGTGGAGACATGATTTCAGCAGTTCCAAATTCTGTATGCTACACGGCTGACGCAGAGGAAGGCTCTCTGGCTAGGGCTGATCTTGCAAGCGGTCCTTTAGCTATTTACCTGAAGGTGAATCCGACTGCTCATCAGACACCTTTAATGGTGTCAAAACAACACGAGGAACAGTCTTGTTTACCATCATTGAGACTCCATTTCTTCTTTTCTGCTGTTGTCTTAAAGCCTACAAAAACGATAACAGAACATAAAAATGTAACAAAAAATAATGCTTATAAGTGAGTTACATGAGACATTTCTCTACCATTAAACTGAACCTCTTAAAATAAGCATAATTTACATAGCTACTGACTTGCCAGACTTCACATTCATCCCCTTTATGTCATTTTCCTTTAAAACACACAATCAGGCTTTTGGTTATAAAGAGAAAGAAGATACACCTCAGATCATTTTCCAGCACAGTTTTGACAACAAAGAAGCACGTAACTGTTTGCTCTACCTTAACAGCACAACATGATAAGCCATGGAATGTGAAACTAAGACTTCCAAGTGAAAAAAATGTAAAATAAATGTTTCAAAACCAGAATAAAAACATATAGGTCTGCACATCTCTCGCAGGTGCATCCTCTCCAGTATACTGTTCAGTCAATCAAGTTAACACAGAGTGTCATCAGTATGTACAGCATGTAAGGACTACAGTATTGATGCACTCACTCAGCCGTGAGTACTGCTGCACGAAATCACTGAACATGGCAGGAATCATTTATTTTTGTGAAGGGAATCAGTCCTAATCTTGGAAACCTTGCAGCACTTGGCTTCTGTCTGCTTGACTTTGGGCATTAACCTTCAGAACACGAACATGACGGTGTTCTGGCAAATCTGGGGGAAAATGATACAAGAATAAATCTCTATAAATGGGAGTGCTTTGTGTTTCATAAATGGATCAAATAGGGGGTTGATAATGCAATACAAAATATTTGAAGATTAGAAATAGCAAATCCCTGTCAGATTGTTTTATATGGAAAATGATATCTGATTCAAAAGATCTCTAAACATACAAATACGAATACTTGCCAATTAATGCATTTGCAAGCATTAAAATTCTGGAATTAATCAGAGTGGGCTGGGCTTATGACAGCTCTCTCCTAGCCTCTCTTTTTCTCCAGTCTTACTGTGCACTCTGTTTTTATAACTGTGATTTGCGTTATGATCTTGGGGGGATTTATTAAAGTAACACTATATGAACAAGGAACATATTTGATATGAATTATCCCTGTAGGTTTATGAGCATGAATGACTGATGCCTTATAAGGTTCAAGCCTGTAATTTCAATTAATCTGTAATATCTTTCCAAAATGTTCACCCTGTTAAATAAAAAAAGAAAAATCTCTGAAAAAAAAGCAATCGATATCACTCTATTCCTCTAAATAACACGCTACACAACATAAAATACACCACGCCACCTAAAAGCTATTTCATCGATTAACCCCTTTTATAGTACACTTCTTAAAAGACACATAAGCACTGTGCAATAAGAAGCAAATTATAACACTTGAAATCAAACAAAGAGAGGAAGCTGCTCAGATCTCCACTGAACCAAAGCAGCAAGCAGAAAGCCATAAAGAATAGCCTACGCTTCACACATATTTGAGAGAGAAAATTCATACTGGTATTGAGCAAGCACAGCCAGACTTGTGGAATTCCAAAATATTAACATTTCTCACAAATTCCTCAAAATTCCCAAAATGACCCTGAGCGCACAGTCCCGCCAAGCTGCGACAAACCAGGTGATCCTTAAATTTATCAGGAAGACGTCACAAATTAACTGAAAAGACAGCCAACTCTGCACGAACAGCATACAACACTAACTACAACCCAAACTTTGTATTCTTGTGCCCCACAGCCTGATTTGCCTGATTAAGAGCAAAGAAGAGAAATGTCCATCCTCAGTGTCATCCTGCCTAGGCAAATGAGTAAGAGGTCAAATGATGTCCCATCTTTTCCTCCATCCTCCTCCTGACCTTTCAAGACAATTTCCACCTCTACCAGGGACCACAGCCTTGTTGCCAGCATCCATGAAGAAATACCATTTTAAGGATTTATGCAGCTGCTGTGGGCAAAGGTCGATTCTTTGTAAAGCCTTACAGTTGATTTTCAATGCTTTAGACTGAACTCCCACGAATGAGAGAAAATAAGCAGCAGAGTATCCTCCATCGGTGACAGGTAGCCAGTGCTCATACAGCTCAGGTGACACGCGCGCTGCTGGAGCGAGGGCAGCCGTGCCCAGTTTTTGTCAGGCGCACCACTTACCTTCTTTCATGTTACAGGAAGGCCACTGTGGACCTTAAGCACACATTTATGCAGCTGAAGTGGCACTTCCAAGAAGCACAGGCAACCTCATGCTCAAGGCATTAATGCAAGACATCATGGCTCATCCCAGCACTCTCCAGACACTCAGAGCCACAGGAATGGGGAGCAGGAGGCAAGTGTTGCTACCACAGCTACGTTGAGGCACAGTCCACTTCTGAGCTACAGACTAAGCACCTCAACATGTGAGGATCAAGCACAAACCTTAAAGACACCATTTCCCTTTGATACACATTTGCTTTTCAGGGTTTCTTTTTTCCTAACATCCATGTTTCACCACCAGTCCTTCCCCCATCACCTCCAGTTTCACAACACAAGGAACTGAACACCACGCAGGGCCCATAGTTAAGTTTGGAAATCAGTCTGTATGGGATGACTCAAGCTGACAGTAAAGCTACACACATATGGACATCTGAAAGACAGGCTGCAGAATGGAAAAAAAAATAAACCCACACAGACATCAAGATCTAAGTCAAAGT
This sequence comes from Buceros rhinoceros silvestris, assembly GCF_000710305.1. Taxonomy (NCBI): domain Eukaryota; kingdom Metazoa; phylum Chordata; class Aves; order Bucerotiformes; family Bucerotidae; genus Buceros; species Buceros rhinoceros. Next base: position 32,128 of record NW_010424016.1, on the reverse strand, counting down.
AATAACACAAAGTGGCAATGAATTACGCTGTGCCCAGAGAACACACAAATAATCTTCCCTATGACCCTCTATCTTTTCATTTGTCAAAGGGCAGGGGAGGAATGTACAAAAATATCAAGTAAATAACATTTGATTTGCAGGGTAAAGGGATGGTTGAGATTTTGCTCGGTCATCATGTTTAGTGAGACGTATTATTTCCAGCTAATTGTCACGATTTTGTGTTAAATTCTTTGAATTTAAAGTTGTAGGGTCTGAAAGTCTGGATAGACGTGTCTTTGCAAGACAACACTAGGAGGAACCCAGCAGAGGGAGAAACTGTTGACTGATGCCGAGTTACTAGTGAAGTCAAACACCAGAAGGAGTTAAGTATAAACCAAGGACATTCGGTGCAGTCTCCTCTGAGGACGAATATATAACTTCTGTGCACTTAGCCTGAGGGATATTAATTTTAGGATACAAGACTGTTGTAGGATAAGACAAGAATCTTCTATCCCAAGATTAATTCTGCTTAGCTGGGAAGTCAATGGGATTACTCAAAGTGAAACATACACCAAACGCTTTGCAGTATCGAGCTTTTTAGTGCATGGAGCTAATTTAGTGGTTTCCTAGTTACCACTACCAAATAAATCTCTAGTTTTGGCTCTTCCAGTGCAGGGAATAAATACAAAATAGATGAGTGAAATTTGTAACTAGCACTGAAGAAAATGAGAAATTTTATAAGTTATTCTAAAGAAAAATGGTTCCAAATCTCACTGTAGATACAGAAACAGTAACTAATACAAACTATGCTGGCATCCTTTACTGACACAGCCCTTTAAACTCATCCATATTTAGAGATATAAAACCTCCTAGCTGGGCTTCCTACAGATCTGCAAGAGCGAGCCGATGATTCTACCAAATGGTGTCATTTTTACTACGGAAAGCAAGAGAGAAACACATACAGCACATATGATAGCTTACATAAAGTATCTGTTTCTTTAATGAGACTCTATGTTTACATTTCAAATGATTCAACCACTTGGTGCTAAATGCTTGAGTTAAAAAAGCTGCAAGCTGTAAATTCCTAGAACTGATAACTGCAGAAGTGTTCTGTAAAACGTTACTACCATCCCATCTGTACAGCACATAAATAAAAAAGGAGAGAAAGAAAATGAAAGTTCATGTGGTATACAAGCTATCTTAACATCACCACCAAAATGAGGTACTTACATCCAGCCTTTCACAAGCCGATGTGCAAAGTACCTTTGTGAATCTCTCACACATCATGAGTATGGAGAATTCTCAATATTCCCATTCATAAAAATGAACCTGTGACCATCTGCTGAATAACACTGCCGTGGTCATTTCAGAGGGCTTGGCATGACTGATTCGTTGAATGAAACTATTTTTATTGCTACAATCTTTAAGTAACCTACCAATCCATTTTCAGTGAAAGGAATAAAAATAACATAAAAAGATGAGTATTAAGAAAACACAAGCTCTGAAGATAGATGGCAAAAGAAAAGCACCATACAATTAACAGTGACCTGCTAATTCCAAACAGGTTTTTTATAAAGAGGTGACAAGAGGAAGTCCCCTTCTCTTTTCTGGAGGAGTTTTTGCCCCTGCTGGAGTATAGCAGTGCTGGAGGTTCCATGAACACCATTATCGGGTCTGAAGAATAACCATTTCATATTTAGTCGATCTTACTCACTTCTTCACCTATGTGATAAAACGGCTGACTCTCTTCAGTAAAAACCAATAAAGCAGTCTTTGAAATGTAAGGAGACAATATAAACTAAAAGGTAACTGGAGAGAGGGGAAGAATACATCCCCAAAAGAGCACCAGAAGCAAAACGTCAAGCTCTGTGCTCTGATTTTACTGCTGCTTGGGATCTTTTTTTCTTTTTCTTTCCTACATCTTTTTGACTCAGATTGAAAATTGGAGCATACAGATAAACCATTAATGCAGAAAACCACTTTCATTTGAGCTTAAATGCATGACATGCTGAGAATGTTAAAAATTAAGTTATTAACAACAAAGATACGTAACACTTGGTTGCGTTAAGCAAAATCATCCCAGATTTCTATTTGTTCCATAAATGTCAAGTCTACATTCCGAAACTCATCTCGTGAAACACAACCTTTGAAATTTCACACATTACAGATCAGAACTGTAAAGCTACGGAATTCTTCTGTTCAGCCATGTGAAAAACACAAGCCTGATACACTGAAAGGAGTCAACTGCACACCCCCACACCCCCCCAACTCTGTATCATGGTCATGGATCCCAAATTGTCAAAGATGAAACATTCATAGTTTATCATCGATTCACTTAACACCACCATAAAATTCAGTCTTTGTCCTCTCTCTCACCCTTATGTTGTCAGTAAATTTAAGACAGCCTTTAACTCCCATGTCTCTATCAAACTATTAAAATTTCTCAGCGGCAAACTGTTTTATGGGTACACAGAGCAGCTAAATAAAACAGTAAGCACCACAAATCAGGAAGAATAAACACTATTATTTTCAGGATGACACTACTTCTTATATTAAAGATACATTGGAAGTACTCGATTATAAGCATGCAACTCTAAGATTAAAACAACAGTAAAGACGTCTTACGGAAACAGCTACAAAGTAGGAACTGCCATTTCCGAAGCCTAGAGGAAATTAATTTACTTCCAACCAGACTTGTAAACCAAACACAACAGCACTGGTGCCAAGTGTACACAACCAATCACATGGAGATGAAGAGTAGTGGCGCAACATCCAGCTGGAAGTTTGGAGACCTAGAGTTTATCTTCAAACTCTGCTGTTAACTTCTTGAATAAGCATTTGTTCTTGTCCTACGCCATCCTCCCACCCCGTGACACTGATATCTGTATTTGGAACAGAAATAATTTCTTGCTGCGTATTTGTTCTTTAGGCAGTGGTCAGGGTCTTTCTGTACAACCACAGTATACATTAACAACTGAACAATCATCACTGTATTAACCAACATTGCACTGAAGTGCTTGGACACTCGTGGTGCAGAGATGTGGGTGTTTACGGATGTGTCTGTACACCCGCACGCCAGCACTACCTTCTATGGGATTGTAATAATGCATTCACAGCTACAGACCACAACAGGCTGCAAAGTAAACATTTTTGTTACTTTCCCAATCACAGAAACAAGAGAAAGACAAAACCCCACGTGATGCATTCAACATCTGTTCTGACTTGCACGTGAATGGGGATGATGATGGCGTATGCATCGACGCAGCGATGAGAGCAGTGGTGGGGTTTTTTAAATTGTTTGTGTAGGACTAAACTAGTAACATCTATCAGCTGAAAAGTACTTTATGGGGAAATCTGTTTCTTGGCACCACAAAGCACATAGAGGTAAGGGAAGAATCTGTAGAAAGCAGTTTAAAAACCAGTGAAAATCAAGACAGTGATGTCAATACAAAATCTTAAAACAGCAATCATTTTCCATTAGGTCACATTTGTAAACACTCCTTCCCCAGGGTCCAAAGTACACAATGGGGTCTTCCAGGGCTTTGCTACCATTCTCCAGATACAAAATCTTGTCCCTCAGAGAAACAGGCGCACCAGTTTACGTTGCACCAATGTAAGCGGCTACAGTGGATGCCTCTCTGCCGGATATCCTAGTTCAGCCTGGGTTCTGCCACATGCCCACATGCTGGAGCACACAGCCTTCAGGGGCCCTGCTCAACACTTCCGGGAACTGCATTTGGAGATAACTGCTTGTCAGCATTTTGTAGGATGATTCCAAGAGCTTGGAAGAGTTGTGAGCTGTTCCAAGTCCTGTCTTTGCCTGAAGAAAAGCCCAACCATTTCTAGGATGCACTTCAAAATCAAGGCATGATTCACTTTCACCTGGGCATAATTTCATGTTAAACTATTCAAATCAAAAGCTCTTCTCTTCGTATGGCCCAGAAGAAGATACTCACTTGACAACCACTGCCACTATATGGAAAAATCATGTAATATCATTGGAAAAGCTTTATGGGGACTCTCATCTCCAGTGATGGTATTTGTCATTAATACAGTAGAAATGGCCAATCCAGCGTAAACAGTCCCCAGGTTATTTAAAGAAAAACATTATCCGACAAGTGCAATGCTTACAACTAGGATACTATCAGCAGCTTGATTGTCTGAGGCTTGGGACGAACAACTGCATCTACAGAACAGAACAAAGAAAGAGCTTTCAACTTCTGTTTGGGAAGGAGATTCCACTATGTAGCAGTGAGAGGTTAACCCAAAGGTAATGTTCCTGCCAGGACACATTGAGGGACACTGTCCTACAGTGAGACAGAGGGGCAACTACACTTCAACATCTAAGTTCTAAAGCTGCTTTAAAATTCTTAGTTATTTCTCAGAGTAAGAAATTCTGGAAAACACATTTATTAGAACAGAAAACATGCAGGAGCACTGCGAAAAGCATGCTACGCAAACAACCCCAGAGGGAAAACAAACAAGCAGAATGCCCCAGCAACTGGGAGCTAGTTATTAAAAAGTGGCACAAAAAGAACACAGGGATTGTGTGCATTCCTGTCCCTTTCTTTCCACCACAGGTAAGGGCTGAGGAGCATGGGGATGACCCAGAAGAAAGTCTCACAAACATTGTCTCGTGTCTTACCAAAGCACTGTGTGGAGCAGCTGGTACATGCTGCCCGTGCATAGGGACCTTTAGAGGGACATACCGTGCAGCCTGCCTTCGGGCAATGCATGTACTCCCTGCAGAGCTCCTGCTGGAACTCTTGCTCTTCCAGCTTCTTTTCCCCATAATGCAGTCTCCCTGCCATAGTTTCTCTGTCCTCTTCCCTAGACTTGTCTTGGCAATCAGAAAATCAGTTTAGTTTATAATCTTCCAACTTCCATTTTCCTGAATGTATTTTGTAAATTCCACTGTCCCTTCCCATGTCTCTCTAGAAGTCAAAAAGCAACATGTTTTCCTTGATTTCCATTTGTGGACAGGAAAATTTGTCAAGAATCATCACTTAAGTTGCCAGACATCTGATCAAATGCTTCAGCTAGGGAGTCAGAATTCTCCAACTGTGGCCTTGGCAAATCTGTAGTATCTGAAATGAAACATAGGAAAATGGTTAACAGAGACACTGAGGAACTGCAGCAAACTCTCTATACCGAGGGATTAAGTTCAAAAAGTACCTCTCAGTTCACAGTGGATTTTCAGAGCCTTTCAGGAAGACATCCTGTGCTCAAATTCTCAGTGATAAGGACATAATCACAATGATCTCGTCTGTCACCTTTGTTTCTTTGGGGATGAGGAAGGGAAAGGAGGGCAGGCAAATATATCAGGCTTGTATCAGAACATGTGAGTGCGTAGCTGCTCAAATGAGTCAAAGGATAGACACCACAGACAGACTCATACTGGGTTACTTTCTATGGACAGCAAAATGCTTCAAGATAACCTGCATCTGGCTGTAGTCAAGGAAAGAAGTCCTAACAGAATGAGTGTGGAGGCAGCAAGACTGGTGAGTTTGCTCTTGTTCTTCTCTCAAAGCAAGATAAGCAGTGTGCCTGAGCTGAAGACAGGAAAGCAAATCCACACCAGCATCAAGGGAGATCAGGAGTCTACCTTCAGTGCCAACCTAGGCACTTGGACACCAGTGTCCTTAAAAAACAAAAAAACAAGGAAATCTTGATAAACTAATCCTGTGAATTTGGGTAAATCAGGGCTAAATTACACTGTTATTTGGAGCTGTACAGGTCTAATGTCCTACGATTCGGAAGCAATACGTCAGCCAAACTGTAACCTCCCCATAGCTCTCTTACTGCTTGGGGCCTGACAGCGTCCACTGGGAAAAAAAAAGGGGTGTGGAGTTGCTGCTGCTACTAGAAGAACAAATCATATGGATGGGTGCCTCCCTTCCCCATAAAAAACTGCATCTACCCACTTTATGAATAAAATTGTGGCACATATATGAACCCAGCCACCAAGCATGCAGACAAAGCCCAAAGTTAAGGAAAACAAAAACAAACCACATCAGTAACATACCTTGTGTAGATTCCCTTATTTCCTGAGCTTCTCTCTCCTCCCAAACCCACTTGGCTGCTGTCTCTGGAGTTTCTGTCTCTACAAAGAGATCTGGATGCCCAGCACAGTCTCAGACATGTCCTGGTCTGTATTCAGATCCTGAGTCTGAATGGAGTATCCTTCTCTTCTCCCAACAGAAAATTTATGGGTACCCTTCTTGGTGCTGATTCCAGAGTGCCAAAAGTGAGGCAGGATTTTCTTCCATGTCTGGGAGGTCTACTATCATCCCAGACATCGTTATAGAGCATCTTCAAGTTCGTTATCCTCTCTTGGTACTGCCCCAGGAAACAACTGGTACACTGATGGACAAGGTGCTCTTATACTTGGCTATCAGAGTCCAACAGACACTAATACCACCTCAATGTCCTGGATATTCACACATGCTCTGTGTTACCTACATGAGGCCAGTTTGCAGGTATGATCGTTTCTTCTGAGAAATGTTCCAAGAACATCTTGACAGATACAGAGAAATTTGTATATAGCGAAGACTTCCAAAACAATGTATCACCTCAGGTCAATGGAACGGAAACTGGACCAGAGGAGCATGGTAGGTACTATGGCATGACTTGATATCCATATCTGAGTTAGCCTTGTCCAGAGCAAGAGTAATTCACACAGTAGTGTGACCATGTACCACTGCTAGCAGATGCAGATGTAGTTCAGTACTTTCCCAGGAAGAGGTCCTTACATGGGTCTGCATGCCAGAACTCTCGAGTGTGGAAATGAGGTAAATCAGTATGGAACTGCTCAGTCCTGACAGGAAATCAGCGTGTGACAACATGCCATAAACCTTCTTTTCAAAGGTACTAGATCAGCAACACCTGGGCGCACATACCCAAGAACTTTCAACAGCAAAAGGGAAACAGAAATCTATAAAATCTGCCACCAGAAAGCCAAGCATAAAAGGCAGCTCTACACCATAAATTCTGTTGTCTAAACCCTCACGAATGGAAACTATTTTGTTGGACATTATACTCAGATACTCTACAAGAGCAAAACAGAAACTCCCTCAAAAACAAAAAGAAGCATGATGCACACTCAGCGGTAAAGTACTCAAAATCTTTCTCCCAACTAGGACACGATGGAAGGCGGTGAAGCTAGAAAGTTCCCAGAACGAAATGGCGGCCCAGCCTTTGAAAGGTGCGGAGATAAGGTCTGAACAGTGGCACGGACCTTGTGAGGGTCTACTGCAGCTGCAAACCTCCTTAGCCCCTGCAAAGCACCCCAGATCCTCTGCTACCTGAGAGAAATCAAGACCAAGAGCCAGGGCTCAGAAACCGCCCTTTCTTCCAAACTCCTTATGTAGCTCAAGAAATGCAGTGTTGTGACTAATTTGATTCATAAGAACATCCTAAAATGCAGGTTGTTACAAGGGAATGTGAGATTGCTCTTTGCAATCTAAACCCAGGAATACACCTCTAGCAGTCATTAAGAATCAAATGTTATGTAAATCCAGCATATAATACTTTAAAGAGAATCACACACGACTACGGTGGTTAATAATTATATAAACAGCGGAGAAAATCTAATTCTAGCTCAGATCTTCAAGCAGTTCTGCACATCAACAACTTGTCTCCCACCCTAATGGATTACAAAACAAATACACACAAGATCAAGTCAATGTGAAGAACCCACTGTTTTTAAATAGAGTAGGAAACTGTTTGAAAGACTATCTGGCAGGTTTGCATTTTGTGAAGACTGTTTACTACTAGAAAAAAAGCAATAGCTAGAGAAGACCCCCTTACAACATAAATATAGTGTGTGCATATATATATATTTATATAGTATAAGCACTTGCTGAGAGCACGATGATGGCTCATCTTCTGTAACTTTAGCATGGAACCAGTAAGTTACCATCAGCTGGAGGAGCGTTGCATAAAACCATCTAGTTTCTTGTGTATTCAAAGTTACTACAGGCTTCTCTTTCACAAATTGTAGGTACTACGTATCCATAAAAGCATTAGAAAGATCGGAAAGTGAAAGTATAAATTTTCAACAGCAATTTAATAAACAAAATCACTGTTACAGTTTATTCGCCTCTGCTACAACATCAAATTAAATCAAATCTGCAATGTGTATACGGCAGTAGCCAACATCTGAAACTTTAGAGAAAACAAAGCAAAAATCTTCTACTATTCCACAATGCAAATGTCTGTTTGTCTAATACTGTACACCGAGAAAACATTTTACTGATAGCTGTAATAATACCCTCATACTCTGAAGTACAGGATGTAATTACCATCAACTTAATTAAAACCAATTTCTTTTTATTGATTACTTAACCTTCTCATGTTGCTCTGACCATACTGCCTTAGGGAATCTTTCCAGAGTTCCATCAGTGTTATGACTTTTTATATTAATTAAGCTATTCTGATTAGTTTGCCCTTTTAAAAATTATTCTCAGTGCTTTACATTTGCTAAGTGACAAATAGCAGAGTTTAAACAGTTATACAAGTCCAAACACTTGTGGCTTGCTCTTTTTGTCCCCTTTCCTTCTGGCTGCTCCCTACACACCTAAGAAAGTTCCAGTATCACAAAAGGTCTGTATAGAAGAGTTTCCACAAAGTGTGTCTTTTTCACAACTATCCGTACAGCTAGTGAGCTGCCTGCTGCTCAGTCCTCCTGACCGAACAGATGTGAGACCCCAATATAACGATCCTTTCCAGCCCTCAAAACTCTAAGCACAAGATAATCTCACGTGAGTGATAAAGTTCTATCAAATTTAGTGATTTTAAACTCAAACTGCATGAAAAATGAAGCACAAATACTTAAGTGTTTTGAGAAGACGTGGATCGGCTTTGCTTAACCTAACCCTGAATCAGTAACATGTCAATAAACTACTCCATGAAATACTGGACCTCCATTAACCATAATTAAGAGAGCAGTTATGAGAAAAATTAAAACAACACAAACTCATTATACTAGCACTTTAGAAAAGCGGCATTTCATTTTTTAATAGTCTTTACAAGACTAAAACAATACCCATATAATCAAAACTGAGAGGAGATAATGATAATTTCTTTTGAATTATCATTTTTTTCATTTTTCATTTGCCCAGCTGTTAGCTAAACTAATTTGGTACTGTTGGAAAATAATTTTCACATTGCTATGCTTTCACTTAATATCTGACTTTCAATATTCAGCTGCTTTGGCCAAGCTTTACTACTTACCATGCAACCTGAATCATCCAAACCATAAGGTATTAAAAACCCAAAAATCTACCCTACTTTTAAACACTGTAGTGTCAAATACAGTATGAAAGAAAAATAACAGACCATAAAGAAAAACTGGACAATAAGTATACCCACATTCTCACCTATCTATAGAACTTCTTTCCAAATCTTTTTATTTTAAGCACATAAAATTTCCAACATAAATATTTACATAGGAAAAGAGATGTGATAATAGAAACAATTCTGCTTACTTGAAAGCACTTAAAACCCCACCAAACTCACAATAAATAGAAAGATTGCACCATCGGTTAAAAAAAAAAAAAAGAATAAAAAAACCCCAGCAATACACCACCAAACAAAGCAGCAAAAATCCTCACAAATTATTCCTTGAAATTACTCGTTTTGGACTGACACACGTACTAAAGGGAAGGCAATTGATTATCAGTCAATACAAGCTTACCTGCTTAAGTGCTTTCTTTGTGTGCTGCTGGAAGGAAGATACTAGCTTGCTTTGTACTGGTGCATTAGTAAGGCTTGAATCACGATTCGAAGACATTTCTTCAGATGTCTGCTTTGGGCAAACTTTATAAAAAGAAAAAAAATCAGAATTTTGTTATGGGGGTTATATTCCCTGTATCTTGGAAAAAATATAGGCAAGTGCCTGGAAGACAAAAAACCTGCTCTAAGAAATTCAGCTAATCTTGAGGTCCAGATGAGATGAAAATCTGTCCATATTCTAAATAAACACATCGCTTCACAAGTATTTGTACCTCATCATACCCTTCCTATGCAGTTCTAGAGGCCTTGAATATTTTGTCTTTCAGTTCCTGAAAGTTAACTGAAATAGTTTAATTATGGTTTTCACACAGAAGCTAGACAAAAATTATCTTCCTCACTGAGACATTTTCAATGGACTATCATGTGTCTGAATGTGTATTTATAGAAGAGACACTGATGACCCTGTGTTCTGGAAATATTTATAAATATGTAGCTTCACGCCAGATTGTAAAGGCTTCTTAGGAGCCAGACTCATCTATTTCGTAAGTACTTCTTGGTAAAGCTACGAACACGCACTTTTCCTGTTTAACGGATAGACTGGAATACCCTGCAAAGAGGAATTCTGATCTCAGGTAACACACACTGCTGTTGTCAGCCTTCTATATAATACATGATTTAATGAACAAATACTACAGCACTTGCATTAAACAGCCTCTTGAATACACGTTGTGTGAGACACAGAAAAAGTCTCCTGGTTAAAAATAAAAGGAAATATGATTAATTGGTTTGAAACCCCAGCTTTAGCAAACGGATATGAAAGCCGTGAAAATAGCTGGAGGATCCTGTTAGTCTTGGTAGTCAGCAAGCTTGACTAGAAGGGCTCTAAAAAACTTTCCTCTCCCAATGCTTTGCATTACTATTACTCTTACTAGGGTCCTAAGACAGCCCAGTTAAAACAGCATTAGCATGGATCCAGGAATTAAGCAGATTTTTTCCTATTCTCCTCTATTCTCCTCTCCTGTTCTCCTGACACAGTTCAAGTCGTCTCCCAGCGCTGCTCAAAGATGGTTTGTGCGTTGCCAAACCTTCTTTACGATGCTCAGTAACTGTATATGGTGTCCCAAGGTTTGCCATACTTCGCACACCTACCAGAATGGGCAGGTGCACAGACACGTGCCAGAAACAATTTTAGCCCAGGGTTTCAGCTTGCCTTTGGTTTTCTCCTCCCATCCCACAGTGAGATGAGCAGACACCTAAAGTAGCATTCCAACTCCCCTGCCTTTAGCAATGATTCACAGAAGAAATACTGTGAGAATTTTTTGTGTTTGTAAGCAAAAAGGACGGAGACAATCTAGTTATCAAGAATTGATGACTGCCGTATGATACATGTGATATTAAGCATTTGTTTCACAGTGAAATAAAAAACAAGTAATACTTACCTCACAAACAGAGAATACGCTCTGTTTAACAGCACTGGCATTATGTCAAGATAATTTTCATATTGGTTTAAAAATTTTCATTAGCAGATAAGACAAATCCCATTTTGTCACAAGATTTATAACTGATATTTGTCACTTTTTCCCCTTAAACTTGAAGGATTTGTCAAAATACACAAAGAAGCTGCAACACAAAACTTGTTCTGGGTTTACAGCATCACCTGGTTTGGATCAATCTTTTTCACATGATGAGCAAAGCTCACTATCAAAAAAGACAACTTAAAGGAGCAGCAGTGTCAGCCCAAAACAAACAGCTGGTTTATATAATCTAAACCACTGCAATAGCTAAGCTCCTGAGACAAAGAACACCTACACCAAAATAAAACCCTGACATTTTGAATTACCCAGCTTTTGTCTTTTCTTTCAAAGAGAATTTTTTACTATTTTCTGGCAAAGTCTGAGAGCCAAAGAACTGAAAAAAAAATCAAAAATAGCATGAGTACACAAACCCCAGAGTTAAGGAGAACAGAACAAATTCTAAAATGCCTGAAGAATGGAAACTGTTACACACTTAACTGTCTCTCCTAAGAGAGGACAGAACATGACCTGTCCTGCAAAACCTATTCCTGTTCTCCAGGAAGGCTGCAACTCCTATCACCTTCTTGTTCAAACGGTTAATTCTGACTTTATTTCCCTGATCTAGGACACTATCCAAGAGTCTCCACTATTTATTTTGGTGATAAAGTTCATCCTGGAGAGGTTTGGCAACGTTAACTGATGATGCTTGAACACTACAACTATTAACGTCAAAGTCACGATACAGCACAGGAATAAAAATAAACAGAGCTCTACATGAATCTTGTGCTTTCATTCATTTTTCTTTTAACAATAAACCCCGAAATTGTGGCAGGGTCTGTTAGAGGTCACACTTCTTATTTCTATCATTACTTCAATTTTACATGAAAATATTATTGGTGTATTTGTTTCTCTTCCTTTTGTTTCTTTAAAGCTTTGACAACAAAGTTAAACCAAGGAACAGGGATTGTTTTATGGGTGAAGCAACTGGAACAGAACCCCACTGAAACAATAAACGGCTTTCCATCGCTGTAATCTCTTCTGCAGGTACAGAAGGAATACCTCACTCCAGGCTGTTGCCATTTAGTGCAAATCAAACCTAGTTCCTTCAGAGTTTTGAAAAAAAAAAACAAAACCAAAAACTTTTTCTTGTAGTCTGTAATTAAAGAAATAGATATGTGAGGCTGAAATTCACTGCTTAAAAAAATTGAAATGACATAGTGATCAGAGAAAGTCAACTTCATTTATTAAGAACAAATAATACTTCCTATCTAAAACATATTTTGTACATTAAAAATATTTTCCATCATATATCTAGTAGCTAAAAATAATAAGAAACTGTTTTAAATATTGTTTTCCATGTTTTAATTAAATTCCAATTTCCTTTTAAAACCAGCTTGACACAAGTCATGGCTATAAACCTAACCATCTAGTAACTAAGAGATGCCACTGCCTACTTTCCAAAATAGAAGATATGAACATTAAAGACCTGAAATAAATTATGTTAATTTATATAATTGCTTAACAGCTTATACAGTCTATTCACTTTATGAGCAAAAAATAACACTAAAATTGATATATAGGCTTTATTTAGACAATAATCAAGATCTAGTTTACAAAACAATATGAATTAATTTTTCTATAGGAAATGAAATACACATATGAGACAATTAATACATTCATACTTTAAAACATGTTCTGCCTCTCAGTGATTTAAATCAACCTGTGCCAGAATCTCACTATACTACAATGCCTGTGATCACAAAAAAAAAAAAAGTATTTATTTATTTGCTCATTTATATGGATAAAGTCCAACTGCTTTTCTCTGACTAGGTCAGAAGCAAAAAAAGAGAAAAACTATGATGGAAAAATATGTAAGTGTTTGAAATGACCATTCAAGATCCTCGTTAAAAAAAGAATGCCTAAAAAGCAGAGCAGGCATTTCCGCTATGGAAACCAAAGAACACGGTCAAAGAAAAACACATACGTACAACCTTGAAAAGCTGCAACTATACTGTCCACAAGCACTGAAGAAGCATGAATATCATCAGATCCACATTTGCTTGAAAAGCTTTAGCAGAAAGGAATGCTAAAAATAAACTGGATGCCAGGCATGAAAAGAAGAACCCCAGAAGACCGCAACAGATGAAGGAAAAATATTTGGGTAGCAAATAAAGAGGATTCATCTCTATTGCTACAGTAGAAAAAGCCAACAAGAGCAGCTTTAAGCCTACAGGAGGCATTTCCATTTAGCACAGAATAATTAGGCTCCGTTCTTTAAATGGGCTTCTTCAAGGGCCAGGACTGAGTGAAGGAATAAAGCAAAAAGCAACTATTAAGCCATAAACTGTTAGGTTATGAGCTGGAAGAGCAGCTGGGTTTCTGAAGATAAGACCTCCTTAGTGAGTGTTCAGAGAGTGTTAACGTGAATGATAGAATTAGAATTACTTAGCAAAAATAGCATGTTAAAAATGTTTTCGACAACCTCCATTTCAAATAACTTCCTCTCTTCCGTTTTTTGCAGACCAGTTGTGGTAATTACTATGAAAGGCCATAATTTATAAAAATCAGCAATGTTATCTTTTAATTTCAAATTTTATAGGCTAACTCTGTAATATTTTATTACCTTTTTACCTTCCCTGCCCAAGAAATATGACACCTATATAAAACATATTAGAAGACATGTTTCTTCGAAGAAACAATTTTTATAGGAATACAACATAAAATTATTCTGTCTCACTGCCACTGAGTTATTAGGAGTAACTATAAACAGATTTATGTGACTAGATGGACAAAAAAAATTCCTGAAGTATTTTAAAGGGATTATTTTCCCCAAATAAATAGCACAGTTAATTCATATTTCAGACAGACCATACTGATTTAAAATCAAACCAGTAAAATCAACAGCAGTTCACTTCCTCCTCTGTTACAAAAACCACAGCAGAGGAGAAGGATTGTTTACTAACGGCCACGTTACAAAACACAAATATTGCTACCATATGCTGAAGACTAGAGTATACCTCAAGCATGAAATGTATGCACACACTCTGGAGATACAAAACGCACAGAGAACTCCCTTAGGAAAGCATACACACAAAATCTCTCTCTAAAATATCCATAAAATTCAGTATTTTCTTTGGGTGACACAGATCTATGCTTGTATTGACATAAGTGATCACACTTTGCCAACACAGATGTATCAAGTAATTCACCTCCATCACTCTTTGATCTCTAGAGCCCAACCTGCAAAATCTGAACAATTCAGAACTCAACTGCTGCCATCAGCTCTTGAAAATGAAAACCAGTTTGGGAGTTAGTTAATTGTACAAATTCGCCAAAGCAAGCAAAAGCAGATGCACGTATCAAGGGCTCTGCTGCGACTGTAATAATCTTTTTCAAAAGCAGTACTAGCACTGGGAAGTGATAAATAATATTGATTGGTGTATTTTGGAAAAAGACACCGAATACCACATCAGCTTGGTAGTTTGCACCGAATCATACTGTATTTTCGGCATGCTCCTCAGCCCAAACATTTCACAAAACTTTGAAAACTATGAATCCTTATTATAAAGGAAGTCAACATTTTCCACTAAAAATACACAGCCTGCCATCACTAAGCCACCGACTTCTCAGGCCTCATTAACTCTGCTGTACCGCAAAAAAAAAAAAAAAAAGGCAGAAAAGAAAGATCTCTCCCTCCAGCTCCACATTATCTTCTCCCATTCTTATGACCTCCCTCCATGAAACAAACCGAACTTAAACCTGATCCTGGGTACAGTATTTCTATTTTACAGCTACTTGTAGGGAGTTGAAAACAAAAAAAAACCACAAAAAAAAAAGTGAAAAACTGTCTTTTTCTGATGTATCATCCAAAACTCTGTATGTTTGAGCTGCTATTGTGTTACCACCCTTCTGCTTGTAGAAGAGCTTATCCCCCAACCAGATGTTGCCACATGCAATGGACATATTCAGCAGAATCATCCAAATATTACTCCCAAGAGTCAAGATGCTAAGGATAACAGGTTTCCCTGAACTGCCAGAAATTCCGTTCCTGAAAAGGAACTGAACATCTAAATGTGGATTCAGGTTTCAAACAATGGTGAATATTCATTCCTCACTACAGGAGTTATCCTCACAACTTCCTAGGACAAAAGGCACAAGGTGTTCAAGAGCACAGTAACTACAAAGACAAAATTTCAGGATTCAGCATGAATCCGATCCTTTATTATCCATCATTTAATCTACTACCTGAGAAGGGCCTGAGAAATTAATTCTGACATTTCATGTTTGCAATTGAAGAACTTACAGTTTCAGGGAGTGCAGAAAACCAGAGTGTCTCGAGAGAAGACATATGTTGCTCATATTCGGGCAAACTTGAGAAACTATGTTTGGGTTGGGTTGGGGAGGGAAGTCACGCTACCGTAGGAATTGCTGCCTCCTCCACAGTTACATCATTGTGCATTCCACTGGCTTGCGTGAAGACAATTTTTAATCAGCTCTTCTCCGTGGCTGATGGATTAGCCCTGGCTTCAGAAACCCTAGGGACAAATGCGTTTGGAGAACAGAACATCCTATTGATGCGCGAAAGGATATTACAGCCATCATTTTCCCAGGCAACAGTAATTGGGATTTTAATTCTTTTACTGACCGCATCTTTACATGCTGCCCCTGTATTTGAGGGAAATTGAATTTGTAAAAAGATGTGAGTCTGCAGAAGAGCTTCGATAGAATTCCCATTCCAAACAAAATCAACTGTAGCATTTCTTTAACTTAGACCTTTGGAAAAGGTGCGGAAAGAAAAATCCAAAAAATCCTGAGGAGTGACCATTCCAGTCGTCCATTTAGCATTACTGTGGAGTAACAGCTTTTGCCAAGTCATGTGTTTCTAACTGTGAGGAATTTTTATATTAGTATGCTAATAAAATTGTTCATTAGCCTGCAGTTATACTGGGGAAAATGTGCCTGCTGGGGAATAATGTGATTCTTCTCTGTTTGAGTGTCAGCTGGTACTTTTTACTCTGAAAGCAGAAGACTATCCTCTAAAAACCCACAAACGGACTGAGGCTGTTGCTTAGGGCTTCATCCTCTGCTTTCAGCTAACTTTACAGTGGCACTTCTTAAACTCCTGCTAAGCACCTTCTGATCACTCTGTCAAAACTGGGGCTTCAGGACTCTACCACAGTGGAAACAAGAGTAAATAAAAATCCAATCAATGGGGCAATTAAGAATACAATGCGCAATCAATGTCCATCCTCACATGTATCACACATACCAAGGCTGAAAAGTGACATTACATCCATAAACCTTTGCTAAAACAAAGTCAGAGAATTTCATAAAGCATTTTTTTTACTGAATGAAATGTTCTTTTTATGCCACAGAATAGTTTCCTGGAAAGAAAAAAAATCCTTGCTTTAGCATGAAAAGTTTAATGGACACACATCTTGTTAGAAGTGGTCTGCTCGACCAAATATTTTATACAGAAGCAACTTTTCTCAAATATTTACCAACCAATCAAGTCACCACCTCTTCCTTGATGAACTAACTAGACTGTCCCCATTAAATTTCCCAGAGCAAAGGAGATGTTTGTTCACTCCAGAGTTCTCCTATGTCTTTTCTAAATCTTTTCCTATTTTTTCTTAATTCTTTCTTACAGCTGTAATGAATGCAGTACACTAGTGATCATTAAACTAGTGGTATACCCAAAGGAAACACTGTGCCTATATTCTTTAATCAGTACTACCAGAATTATAGTCCAAGAACTACATTCAACTAATTAGCAAAAGCATCTCATTCATGTTCAATTCATTTTCTATGATGATTCTTAAATGCTTGTCAGATTTACTGATTTATTGCATGTATGCTTCTACTACACAATTCAACGTCAAAAAAAATTCATGCTGTTCAACAGTAATCATTTACAAGGCAATCAAGAGGGGTCTCAACATTATTATCTATTATCAATACATTTAATGAAGAAAGATTTTATACTTTTTAAAAAGTATTGACTAAGAAGATATTGAATGATATTTGAATCATCAAATCACATCCTCAAGAGAGCAGCAAAAACACTACTGTGGATGGTGATTCTACACCTTTGTAGGTAAAATACTTTGTTATTTTCACTCAACACTGGCTGCATCTCTCAGGCATGGTCCTGTTCTTAAGCCAAGTATTCTGTACTGTAAATTAAATCACGTACAGAATTCTACATATATATCAATAGATACATTTAACAACAAAACTTCGGCCTCAAGAAAAGCTATTATTGAACACGTTTGACAAAACCCCGTTCTTTATCAGCTGACTGATACAAGTTATGTTGCCTTCAATTCCTTCTTGATCCCATCCAACATCCACCTTTCTATATGCAGCACAGATTCACTCTCGCCATTCCATTTACTCTTTTTGAACAGATCCACTGCACAACATCAATAAAATTTAAAATGTCTTGTTTTCAAAAGGCTAAATATATTGCTGTTTTCCAAGATTTGTTAAAAATGAAACATGAGGGAAAGTTCTCAGCTTTAAAAGCAATCCAGGTATAATTTACTGCTCTACCCCAAATATTTTAAAATGTTTAATTTTAGCTGCTGCTCTTCTGTGTCACCACAAGTGCTAGAATTATTTTTATTACTGTAAACTGTGAAAATAGTATGCAGCCTCGTCTCAGTCAAAACCCAGGAATTTTCTACTTCTGGCATCCTTATTTACATCCTACCACTCCTAAATAATTGCCAAGTCATTGCCACGATTTGTATTTGTTTATAGCCAGTAACATTAACTTTTGCTTCCCTATCTGAGCTGTATTTACACTGATTTGCACTGCTGCATTCTTCCTGTCACTTAGAGAAGTCTACATCAACAAACTGTCTGAGTATCAGACAGGAATCGGTGAAGAACTACAAACACTTAGGGTCACTCGTACATGCAGCATATACTACGTAAGCATAAAACCACTGCACACTCTGTTAACTTAAAATATATCAGCGAAACGAAGAGGCAGAGCCATTTAACAATTCTTGACTTTTGTTTTTCCACTGAGCTTCAAAACTCACCAGGAGATCCACAACAACCTGGCGCAGTAGTTCTGTTACTCCCATCACTGAGCAGTTTGATTTTTTCAATGCTGCTGTGGAGCAATACTGCAATAGCAGTATCGACCCTGTGCAGGTGCAGCATGGAAGCGAAGTTGCTCAAGATCGAAAAGGAAGTCTGTGGCAGAACACCACCACGAGCAGAGCCTTCTCAGGTCCCAGGTGTAGACAGGACACCCTAGCATCATACACAAGGGAGTCAAAACAGTAGGCTTCACTCCCGCAGTGGGATGGGTTGTGAGGGGGCAGCAGAAAACTGATAAAGGAAAAGTTTATTTCCATGGTCCTGGGAAGCTTCATTTTTGTATAAGGCATTCACTTTATAAGTATTAAGTAAGTGTAGTTTTAATATGAAGAATATTAATTTCTATTGCTTGCAAGTAACTTTAGGTAACTGAAGAGCTGTATTATACGAGAAATTATTAACTCTCAAAGAGAAGAACTATTTCTAAGGTTGCCATTTTCGAGTTCTTGCAATGTTTCGGTTTGTTATTAACTCAGAGAAAAAAAAAATGCACAGGATTTGATACTTCAACGTGTCTTTATGTCAACATGGCAGCCAGGAGAATCTCTGTCTGAAACAACAAAAAAAACTACAAACTCTTGTCCTGTGCCCAGAACTCTACCAGGGGACCAACGCCACATGCCCACACTGAAATCGGTGAGATGTCTACCCTACAACCTGAAGTCTGAAGCCAGGCAAGGCAAATTACTCTTTAGCTGTGGGGTTTAGAATAAAAACCATTTTTGGGTTTTGCAACCCCAAAAATGACCTACTCAACACACACCCCACAGCACTACTCATTGTGTTATAGAAATCAAAGTCAAACAAAGGCACTTGGTGTTCCTGATTTCTTTGTAAGGCCAAAAAAGAGAGGGAGTCACTCAAGAATATTTCCACTGAGCACAAAACATTACTTACACTGTTTAGAAATCAGACCCTGAATATCTTAAGTAAACAATACATTTTATTTTCCCCAAACATGCCCTCTTAACGTTGTAATCAAAACACCTACCACCATTTTCTTCTCCATTATTACTGTTTGTCTCAGCCATTTCACTGCCATCTAACTCAGATTCACATCCTAAATCCAATGTTCCATCAGTAGGGCATGTTGATTCTTCTTTCTACAGTTAAAAAAGAAAAAGGAAACTAAAATTAACAAAAAAAAAAAATCAATCATAATCCTGCCGCATCTCCAAAAATAGATTATTGCAGTGTACTCTCATGCTTACATTTCAAAAACCAAACCAAAATAAAATAAAACATGCTTGTGAGTTACTCCAGAGGAAGACATAAAAACAGACATTTGTGAAACAACTTGCAAAGGAACAGCGAAAAAGCTGTTTCGTGAAGCCATAACATATTCTTTTCTAAAAAATGTCAAATAAAATGCAAGATCTACCCCTTATTTATTTTTTTCTAATAGAAACAGATCTGTTTGGCTGTTAAAAATCCTAGCTTTCCAGTTGAGTGTCCACAACGCTGCAGCAGAACAAATCCTTTAATGTTTCTTTTCTGCTTTGCCTGTTTCCTGAATTCAAATAGCTGAAGCAACCTGGAGCTCACAAGCACAGGAGTGATTGTGAATACCTGGATTTGTGCCAAGAATATCTCCCGATTTAAAGAAAAACAACAGCATTTGCTTTAGTGAATTAGGAAATAGAGCTTCTGAAAACTATTAATTCTCACAGAGAGAATGTTTAGTTAACAGGAATAGGCATATCTATATAGCTTTGTATTTTTTAAATCCTTAGAGCAAATAAGCCTGTCATAAAATTTACAGAAGATCCTTCCCCCAGCCCAAAATTTTAATTGACTACATTTACACTATCAAATATATAATGTCACTTTCTTGTTTCTCACCTCTGCCTGACATTTCTCCACTCCTATTGTGAAGCCCCTCAAAGTTTGATCATATACAGCAAGACAAATTTTCCACCCACAGAAACCATCATATATATACCAAAAAAGAAAAATAAAGAGAAAAAGGAATGGACATAGCATAAAGGCAAAATATTATCACTACAAGTACGTTCCTTCTCAAAAGCAGTGAAGCAACCTGTAAATTAAAAACTGGTTTGTACTGGACTTGCAAATAATTTTGCACTATTCAAAAATCAAACATTAATACAATTACTTAATGAGAAAGTCAGTGATCCTCTTGAGCTCACTGCTCATAAAACAAAGGCCTTTCTGTGAACAACTCTGAAAAAGCAGCGTTTTAGCTACGCTACATGTTTCTTATACCATATGCCAAATTCAAGAACATGTATATGCTTTCTAGGATAAAACAGTCAATGTTTACTTTCATTACAAATCCTTTTAAAAAAGACATCTGAAAGCAGTTACAAAGACTGTCAGGTCATTTCCTCTCCGAAGAGTCTAATCTGTTTACCTTTATATCTATTCAGACATTCATAAAACGGATTAATAGCACTGTGTACTTTCCACATATAACATTTAAACTTACTTTGAGAGCGTAGAGTCCCGACTTCCCAGGGATTTTGAAGAATGTTCCATCACCTACACGAGTGTTAGTATGAAGCATTGCATTCAGGCAAGCTAATGGAGAGGTTCCACTGAAAAATAAAATTGAGCAGTCCAAGATTGAGTGCCTCTTGTAAAACTATTCCCTCAGTCTATTTTTTTTAAAACTCATGCTTGCCTGCCTTTTTTTTTTTTTTGCCCTTTTTTTTTTCTTTAATTCTCTCAACCCTGAAAACATCTACATTACAATAACAGGCCAGTTTCAAACTTAATCATATGCATCTGTCCCCTCAGCTCGAGGCAAAAAGTCTGTGAATTATAATTATGCTTTTCTTCATACAGCAACCAGCTCCACATTCTAAGAGAACCAAAGTCCAAATATTTATGTGAAATTACTTTGTAAATAACACCACGAAGCCTCGTTTTTAAAATGCTACAGACAATGCGGCTGCTGCACATGAATGATCAAAAAAGTACCAAGTTCAAGGGCAGCTGCATCCCATAGGATGAAAGGCAACAAAAGAATAATAAGGAGCCCAGGAAGAACACATTTAAAATTAAAAGTGGTGTACGATTAAGCCTTCTTCTGGCTTAACATGGTCGGCGTGCAGTACTATACATAAACACGAGCACATTTGTACCGTCTATGAAGCACTATCTTTCCTAATCAGAGTTGTTTTAGAGATTAGGAGACTGACCTACTCAAGGCAGTAATTGTAATACCACTGTGGAATGCATGTTAAGGGACTATTTAAAGAGAAACACAACACGTTAAGGAAAAAAGAATGCTTGTACAGACATGTCTTTCTAATATACGCATGTTTAGATCAGAAAAAGAAAACAAATGTTTCTACCCTAGCTACGCTTACTCTGTTCTGAAAAGTTGATCTAACAAATGGTGGGGAAGAAGGCAGTCATTTTATTCCATTCTATTTAAAGTGGAAGTACAGGATTTATAGATACACTCCCACATCTTTGTCCCCATTTACTGACTAATGTACATGGTGTACTCAGGGACTGACTCGGAAACTGTGCTTCTTCCCTGGGGTCCCTAGCCTGCACGCACGCTTGTCTTTCGCCACGTAAATATATTCCACTTGGTTAAGTGGAACAATGCCTGTGCATTAAATTAAGCGTGTTGCTAAGTATTTCAGGATTAATTATATACTCAACTATAAACCAGGAGCAGAGCTTCAGAAGTCCATCAGAAACTACTGCTCTTTATTATGCAATATTACAACACAACAACCAATCTTTGTCAAAAATTGCATGATGATCTTCTTTTTATATAAAACTGGACTGAAATTGTCATCTTTCCTCAGATGATGCTTTTTGATGCTTTCTGCTGCTTTCTATGGCTCTGTTACCACAAAATTCATCCTTACTGTATCATCCATTAATTTAATGGCAAGATGGATAGTGTGGTAATTGCTCTTCCGGAAAAACTATAAAGCATCCTCAGGACAGGAAATCCTGTCCAATCTAATTTATTTACTATTGGTCACCTAATGTATCACATTACTATATCTAAATTAAAAAATACACATAAAAATGGTGCTTGTTGATAAACACATCAGGTATTTCTCAGATAACTATTTTATGGGTATTCTAAATATAATCATGCGATATGAAAATTCTGACAAGTTTTTGTTGCTTCTTTTTCTTTTTTTTCCCTGCAAATAAAACTAATTCCACATCTGGTTTTGATATACTACTATAACAGAATACTATAACATATACTATAAATATGGTAGAAATACAACAATGCTGTTAGCAGTAGCACAGAAAACATTAAGAGGTTTCATTGAGTTTAACAATTACTTCAAACAGTTTTAAAGTAGGATACTTCTTCCTTACACATTTCCCTTATTCTGTTCATGCTTGACAAGCAAAGACACAAAGAGTTTAATAGTGCAGTTCTAGTTGTGTAATTTCTTCCATATGTTAACATATAGAACGTGAAGCAATTTCAACCCTTAAGGTCTTGGATCTTTTTAGTGAAACATTATCACAGATCTCTGCAAGATAGACAGAACTTGCTGACTCTGCAGTGGAAGACAAACTCAATATATCAGCAAGAAACAAAACTAGGTGTGCATGTATGCACGATGTGTATCCTTCTCCTACTCTGATCTAAACATTCTGGACTCCACACTTACTTTTAGATATCATTAACCAATTAAAATGATACAAGATGAATGAACCCAAAATAGAGGATTTGGCAGTTTCGCATGACCACTACTGTGCTCACAGCAGATATCTTAATCTTCAAAGTCTAGCCAACTGGCAAGTGGACAATAGAAACTACTCTCTGACTTACAAAGAAATCTGTATCAGCTACTGAGCCAAGAAGTGCTTTAACTACTGTTATGCTTGTTTCATACAGATATCTGCAATTCCTAAGTAATTTGGCATGCAACCAAAGGGCCATATCCACCCTTCTTGAAAACTGGACTTGAGTATGTCCATAATGAGCACAAAAAACCCCATGCATCTTTAGTTGCAAATGGAAAATAACCTGGACACTGTGGGGTCGGATTTATTGTGAGCTAGCAGCTCAAACTTAAATTCCATGGTGTCCTTTACAACTGCTTTTTTGACCCATGTTAACCAATGTTTTGCCCACGGTTCTGTCAGCGCAGGCATCCTTAAAAAACTATACTGAAATTCCCAAATGCTACTCACAAGGGATGTTGGAAACGCTTGTAGTACATGAAATCACAACACATGGGACTGCGGGTAGGAAAGCCAGCAATCAAAGATCCCATGATGCAGACTGATGTCAGAATCATGGAGCAGATTCTGAGGGATCCATCCTACTTATCACATGCTTTCTAAATTTTCCTACAGCCTGAGGACATCCTCGTTCTGCTCAGAGCCGCTGGCATGTACTAACACAGCAGCCAAGGACTGACAAATACAAGGCTGCATATATTTGAATGTCAAAGATGGCAGTTTGACCTAAGTTCTTGGAACACTCCAAATCAGTTCAATTTTGATTCCATTAAATCAAACTGGATACAACAATATTCTACATTGTAACTCGGTATCTGTGAATTTTTAGAGCTGTAACATACTTTAAACCAATATGCTGCAAGTTTTGCTGCCATCATCTACCGGTGAGGAGTATGTTTATCATTTACAGCTTCCGATACAGAACTTCCATAGGATTTATCACCTTGCTTTAAACCATGGTGGTATTCTAAAAGTCATTCATAGATGGCAGTTGCCCTCTGTAGCAGAATGGCCATAGGATTGATCATTTTCTGCTCATAAGTTTATTTTACACACATACACATCTACACATACACAAGCAGTATTACCCACACCCACACTTTCAAATAGATATAAAAAATTAAAGGTTACTTACTTTCTGTAAAGGTGATATGAAGTTACAACAACCAGCAACATAGGAAAGAGAAAAAAATGACTGATTAGCCTTACAATAGAAAAGTTGTTAGCACAAGTTGATCGTTTAAAAGGCATCAGGCATCTCAGCGTTTCATAAATGTCTTTCCCAGAATTGCTATACGTTGGCAGTATTCAGCGCACCCTTCCAAATGTAATCACAAAATTCCTGTACGTTATCCAAGCAAGCTTCTCACCCCAACTCCCCCAGCCAAAAATATCTCCAGGATTTCATGACTCTGGGCTCCCTCTACTGGTCTCGCAGCCGGTGTTAGCCAACCTGAAATACCAGCCTGCAGTCTCCACACAGCAAAAACATGTAGGAGAAGTACAGATCTCAACTACTCTCTCCCTCCCCTGCCAGCCTTCCCCAAACCCTATAAAAAACTGTAAAAACCCCAGTAATAAAAACTCTACTTATTTTTGTATTATAAACTTCTCAAGCACACAGTTCTGTCAGAAAAACCCTGAAAACCTCTATGGGTACACTTCCAATTCCAACGGTCTTTGCTAGACTGCTTGCCAAGAGAGAAAAAAAAAAAAAATTATGATCTTGGAAATAAGAAACTTTAAGTATGGAAAATAAATGGATTAAAGCCAACCTGTCCAGACACTATAGTGTGGCGGACAGTGAAACTTCCCTGACATGATGCAGACAAGGCACCTCGGGTCCTGCAGCAGGCAGCATTTCAGCCACTCGCCCCCCCTGCCCACGGTGCAGCCCCCTCCCCGAGCTGATGAGGGTGCCTGATCAGTTCCCATACCGAGAAACTGCTGTAAGAGGAGCACTTTGCTATTATAAATGTGATCAGTATTTATTTGTTTGAGATCATCTGCTCCTTTTATACAGATCCATGAATAGTCACAATGGAGCAACTATTTCTACTTACTGCTGGAAAGAATGTAAACCCCAAGGGTTTCATTCAGAACTAATTTCTAGATCTGATATGAAGTCACACAGAATAAAATATGTTTATAATACATGTAAGCTACACCAGTTTTGGAGTATCTAAAAGTAATAACAGATAAAGAAAATAAAACTTATGGGAGAAGGCTGTAGAAAACACATTTGTGTGGTCCAGTAAAAGAAGGTGTAATTGTAATTATTCAGAAAATGTAAAAGGCTGTCGAAGTCAAAGGAGATAAATGTTCTTCATGACCACTGTGGGAAGAAAAAGGAAGTTCACAGGTAGTCTGAAAGCATAAAGGTAGCTGTTGATGTTTAATCAACGCCAGAACAGAGCAGGGGAGTTTGTAAAATTACCTTCATCAGAAGATCAAATACACTCCCGTCCTGGCTGGTCAATATACTGGAACCTGTCCCAGTGTTAGCGTTTGTATTGAATGATCTCTTGAGCATGCGTCCAGCACTGTATCCTAGGATTCTACACCTATCTATTAGATCAAAATTTTGTTTAAGCATGAGATTAACCATATAGCCTAAGTATACTTTTACCAAGATATTCAGAAGCCAAAAATGCCGGAGAATTGACTAGCTGTCGACATGCAGTGCTTGCGGAAGTGTTTCATAAAGCAATCCATGCAGCACTGGGTGCCCAGTGTGGTGGAGCCAAAGCAGCAACTTTCCGGCTGTCTTCAAGGAGCTGTGTGCCCAAGCTCTTGCTCTATCACGTGCCAGCAACACATCCAAATTTGCCTTACAAGACTGTAGTCTGACCTAGCTTGGGAGTGACCCACAAAACCAACAGGAACCTAAGCAGCAATACCAAGACAAGAAGATCGTTGTCCTACATATCAAGAAAAGATGCAAACTGTCGCTGACTGCTCCAGAGCTGCTCTCCCCCGACAGCCAAGCTTGACTGAGCTGGCAGTGCTGTACCAGTTGTTAGGGCTGGAGCGGAGGCAAATGGGAGGAAGAACCAGGAGAAGTCCAGTGAACAGATGAAAAAAATCCCCAGACATTTTACTGTATTTAAACAGTACAGGCACAGGATCCTTCCCTTGGTGCAGAGCAAGGTAGAGAGCAGAGTGAATGGCTGAAAACACTGCTGAGAAGTGCAACATCTCCTGCCAACCATCTACAAACTTTTCAGCAATAAAAACTTCAAAGTAGTCTAAACAAATCCAATCACATGATTATGAACGTCTCTGCTGTCTTTTCTGGTTGTTTTGTAGATCCCTCATAGTGTTGCAGGCTGACCCTGGCTGGATGCAGGTGCCCACCGAAGTCACTCTAATGCTCCCTTCTGCAGCCACACAGGGGAGAGAAAATACAATGAAAGGTTCCCGGGTAGAGATAACGACGGGGAAATTGCTCACCAATTACCATCACGGCAAAACAGACTCACCTCAATCAAGTAAGTTTAATTTATTACCAATCAAATCAGAGTACAATAATGTGAAAGAAAACCAGATCTTAAAACACCTCTCCCCCACCCCTCCCTTCTTCCTAGCCTTAACTTTATTCCCAATTTCTCTACCTCCTCCAACATCAGCAGTGCAGGGGTATGGCAACGGGGGTTGTGGTCAGTTAATCACACGTTGCCTCTGCCACTCTTTTCTCCTCGAGGAAGGACTCCTCACACTCTTCCCCACATCCAGCACAGGGTCCCTCCCACGGGAGACAGTCCTCCACGAACTCCTCCAGTGTGAGCCCTTCCGACAGGCTGCAGTTCTTCACAAATGGCTCCAGCATGGGTGCCTTCTGCAGGGTCACAAGTCCTGCCAGCAAACCTGCTCCAGTCTGGACTCCTCTCTCCACAAGTCCATAGGTCCTGCCAGAAGCCTTCTCCAGCACGGGCTTCCCACATGGTCACAGCCTCCTTTGAGTGCATGCACTGCTCTGGCATGGGGTTCTCCACAGGCTGCAGGTGGACATCTGCTCCACTGCTAACCTCAGTGGGGTGCAGGGGGACCGCCTGCCTCACTGTGGTCTTCACCATGGGCTGCAGGGGAATCTCTGCTCTGGTGCCTGGAGCACCTCCTCCCCTCCTTGTTCACTGACCTTGGTGTCTGCAGAGTTTTTTCTCTCAGGTATTGTCACCCCTTCCACTGGCTGAAGTTGCTGTTGTACAGCTTTCCGCCCCTCCCCTTTCTGATGTTATCACACAGGTGCTATCACTGCCACTTGGCCAGTGGCACTGGAGCCACTGGAGCCGGCTGGCATTAGCTCTCTGGGACACAGAGGAAGCTTCTAGTAGATTCTCACAGAAGCCACCCCTGTAGCCCCCTGGCTACCAAAACCTGGCCACGCAAACCCAATGCACACAGGAAGACCGCAAGCACTCTATTTGGTTTCTCATCCAATGTTAAATACAGATGTGCTCCAGGTAAAATTTCATTCAGAGTCATCCTTCTTTCAACAGAGAGCAAAATCTTGGACTAAACACGTTAATCCAAACAACCAATTTAAATTATCAAACAGAACATTTTATTTGAACACTTAATTTAAATCCTGCTTTTGAATTTTTTCCATTTATTTTCCTATTGCAAAGTTAATTCATTCATTGCTTGAAACGATTAAAATACCCCAATCAGCAAATAAATAGACCTTTAATGCAATATTACATTTTGCTAATCGGGAGACTATAAATGCATTCAGCAATTATCTAACCTAAGTTGTATTTTCTGATGTTAAAATAGCAATGACATCTTATTTATTAAATCACTGCAAGTGTACTTCTTTCTATTAAGTCACTTTTGGAAAGAAACTGGAATTTGGTTAAAAAATTAGCTTTTAAACACTGAATGAGAACACACTAGGTGTGCTGGATATAAAAGGAGAAAAGGGAGACGTTTCAAAATATTACATATCCAACATAATTTATTAAACAATAAAAACATTATCTTTCACTGTGTGGGTAGTTGGTAGCTAGGGAACCATCCAATACTTTTATATAAATACCAGTGAAACTACAGAGCTGGTAGATCTCAGCCTCACACACAAAGTTTTTATCCATAAATTCACCAAGTTTTTATTCATAAATTTGAAAACAAAAAAAGCATTTTACTTCTTGAACTTCCAGTTGGCTTCTTAATTCTAAAGGGACTACAAATGAGAACTACAGAAAATACTCTTGATACTTGCAGCTGGTGTGACTGTCAAACTATTTATGCTCTGAAGCCTTAACCACTTAAATAATAAATAAAGTCTTAAGCCTTAAACAGTTGTTTGTAAAGTTTGATAGGAGTTGAAGTGCACACATGTAGAATACTATTTATACAGTTTGAACAAACTATACTTAACGTTTATTTTTAATATAAGCTCTCCCAACTGGATCTTAAATGTATTTTTAAAGGGTATAAGAAAATCCTTAAATATATATATATATTAGTTTGAATCAATTTTATCCACATTAACCAGTTTTGTTCTTATTTGGGCAGCACCCTAAAGAAAATTGTATTTACATCTCTGGTCTTACTTCTGCTTCACACGTAGCACCTGACTTTCAGCCTTCAAATACCACAGACACAGCTACTACTCTAGAGCAGGGCAAGCAAGCCAGAAAGCTCACCGCTATCAGGCAACAAGACAGACTAGAACAGCTGATTTCACCACAGTCCCACAGACCACAAACAAATCCCACATG
>NW_010424016.1:0-3252 GCF_000710305.1 Buceros rhinoceros silvestris | reverse complement strand
CCATTATATACTACTGACATCACTTCATACTCAAGCCTCAAATAGGTTTATCGTTTTTCTAAACCAGGTGAAGAAAGAGGCAAGAATATTCTTAGCGTGATGGAAAAAACACGGACCAGTACAGGCATGTGAAAAGGTAACACACCCCTCATAGATTCCTTGCATCTGCCTCACAAGCCAGCAGAACTCACCTGTCAGCTTTCACTGAAGTTAGCCCAAGTAGGGAAACCCAAATATCTACAGCAGAAGAACGTAGTGATGAACTTTAACCCTGACCTTTGTAGTAGTGAGGGAGTTTCAAGTGGCTGGAATCACAGTTGACTGAAGTGTCTAATGTATCACAAAGAAATTGAGCCTTTTCATTGCCCTTCAAAGGTGAAATAATCTGGAGCAACACTGGAGAGAAATCCAACACAAATACTAAATTCAAGTATCATTAATTCTTCCATTCCTTAGCAGGAAACCTCATTTACAAACTCACCTAGCCTGGTTTTACATTTTGAGTTCACCAAAACTGGGATCAGGGAAGGAGTCGGAGTGAAGCTGCTTTCACAGAAGTGACGGGTGTCTCTGTCTCTTATCAGATGACTTCTGAAGCGTTAAACAAGGCTGTCTCTCCTTGGAGGAGTGGCCAGCAGCCACCCAGAGAGACACACAAAGATTATTCAAGTCTTCTGTGAAAGGATATACATAATAAACAAATACTGGAAATTATGCCACTACCCTTAAGACCTGTTTCTTCCACTTCTAGAATCCTCCTCCACGAACCAATCTCCCTTTGAGCCTTTTGCACATCCACATACATCTACACACAATTATGCAACATTCACACACAAAAAGCACACATGTAACAAACCGTAAGCCGCAAGTCATCGTGTAAAACACAAGGTGGAGAAGTGAATAAAACTACTAGCTGAAGGCAACCATGACAGAAAGACAGGGGACGCTGGTAAGAAAAAGTTGTTTTGCTTCACTGTTTAACTCTTCCAGACTGGTTGCGTTCCCCCAACTCAGTCACAAGTCACTAACCAACCATACAATCTGACATGATACTTAGGTTTCTTGGTAAAGCAAAGCTCTCATGCATGACTACCCACACATTTTTATTCTAATTCCCTCTGAGGAGCCCCGGTAGGCTCGCTTTTGCAAGCGATGGCTTGTTTTCACCTCTTAGCTATGTGGCAGTATTATGGTATACCTGATCTCTCTTACCTCAGAGGTAAAGAGTACTGCAAACACATCAGACCTGCCCTCTGCTCTGGACAATGGGCTTGGACAGGCAGTTCAGTCGAGTCCAGCATTCCCACCTTACCGGGAGGGCACTCAGAGGTCTGCGGCCAGGCTGTATGACCCTACAACACTGGGAACGAGTCCTTTTGATATCTAGTGCAAAGTCTATCGTATCTCCTGGTGCTGGCAGCCTGGGAAAACTTCTGATGGTGTCAAAGCTGGTGACAATAGCCAAAGTACTGTTCCAGACATAAAACCAAATGGGGTTCATCTGTGCTGAAACCAGAGCTTTATTACCACTTGGCTAAAACAATAAAACGAAAACCCGCAGGAACAAAAGTTCACTGCAAATCGCAGACTCTTTAAGCCAGTGAGGCTTTTTCTCTTTTTTCTTCTTAAACCACTTTCTCTCACGAGAAAGCCTTAATATACATAAGTTCCAGAACCTATTTGAAATTTAAAAGTGTTCCTGAATATTATTTTACAGTCTTACTACTGTGGCTTTTCCCCTGAAAACGTCTTTTTCTTAAAAAAAGAAAATGTTTTTAAGGGAAGGATTTCCTATGGAGATCCAAATTTACGCTAGGTTTATAATGCATTCAAAAACAAAGTCCTAGAAGTATAGTGGGTAAATTTGAGAAGAAAACAAAAAAAGTACACAAATATGTCATAACAATGGCACATTACACTCTGCAGACCTGAAATTTAAATATGCCTACCCATTCTTTTTGCTGATTACCCCTGCCCTTTGTCAGCCGTGCCTCTGAGGAGGTGCCCCTGAATACCTTGAGTGTTCTGAAGTATGCTTGAAACACCACGACATGTCTTTAAATGATATTCACATATGGCAACGAGCATTCCTCGACCAGAAAGGAAATGAGAATACAAGTTTTATAGGGAATGTTTACACTTTTCTGTGTTCCCCAACACCTGGGAAAGCTCCAGAAAGGATATATAGCAAATGCATCAGAATCTCTTTGATTCCTTACCATTGTGTTAGATGTAGTACAAATAATACAAGAAAAGAGCAATGGTAACAAAAAATAAAAAGCATTTTGAATGTGTTTTTGAAAGACACAGTCAAAGATTAAAGAGTACCTTTTGAAATCATCCTGAAAGAAAATTATCCAAAAAGAACTCAGCATGCATCAGAGATGGTCACGACAGCAGAGGTGTCCTCTGGACTGAGAACACCCTCCTCATCCAACAGCACTTGAAAGAAACTATTTGATTTCTTTGTTAACAAATTCTTATACTGTTCAAATAATACAGTTCTCTTTGACAGCTACTTCCTATTCAAGAATGTATGTTTTTTTCTTTTCTTTTTTAATAAAATATTTCCTTTTAACAGTTTTAACTGATTTCATTAAAAAGCATTTTCTATTCTAATAGCTATGATCACTGTGAAGGACAAAATTATAAAGGAAAAAAATGAATTCCAGCCACATGAAGGAAACTCTGGAGTAAAGGTTAAAAAATTGCTTACCTAAAGAAACCATGGTTTTGATATATATGATTTCTTATTTTAGTATCAGATTTCACAGCCCCTTGAGGGCTTTAAATACATATGTTCAGAAAAATGAAGTAATGACTGTGCTACAATCAAAAATGTACTAAACCCAAGAAAAACATTGCCACAAAATGTGCAATGTATAAAATGAAAAAAACCACCCCACCCTTCCAAATATTCTTGGCTTCAAGGGGGGTGAAGCTCACCCCTCAAAAAAAAAAAAAAAAGAAAGAAATTAAGGTGGAAAGTAAAGTGACTATGCTGAACTAGACATAGTTGGTAATCACCAAGCGCCTTCTGGCCTCTAAAATTTAATCACCCTACACAAGGGACTTCTATGAAGTTATCCCAGGTTCTCTTGTTTAATTTGGCTTTTTAACTGGCCAATCGCCACAATTTTCTCTGTACTTTTTAAGAATATCTTGTGGGTGTTATTGAGATATAACTGGTTAGTCAAATGCAAAATAAAAAATGCACCACCACTCCCCTTCCACTCCCCACCCCCTCCCCCA
>NW_010424015.1:2990-7783 GCF_000710305.1 Buceros rhinoceros silvestris | reverse complement strand
GGGGTATCGCTGGGTCAATCCGTCAGGGCAAGACAGTTCACACGACCACCCCCGCCGGGAATCGGCGGAAAACGGAGAAGGTCCTACCCTTTCTTTGCAGAAGGAGTCTTTTACTGCTTCAGGGAAATAGCAGGTCACAGACGTGGCTTTCTCTCCTTGATAAAGGTTTCCAGTCCGAGGGCGTAAGATTCAAGAGTCCTGCGCGGCATATCTGAGAGAGCCGCAGCACGGACAAGATAGAGAGGACAGTAGATAGAGCAGGGGGGGAAAGCAAGATGGGGTCAAATCTCTCAACACACCTCCTTTTATGACTTCATTCAAAGAGGAGTGTTCTCCTTCCCGGAAGCTTGGGAGAACCACAGCTCTCTGGGAAGAAGAAAGCTGGACAACATGGGAGCATCCGGTTCCTCCATGTTGAACCCGGGACAATGTGAGACCTGTTTTTCACAAGGACAGTGCTGCCAGGGCTTTGAGATTCAGTTATTGTTGTCAGTGCTCAAGGTCTTCATATCTGGTATTTTCTGTCTAAAATGGAGGCTTCCAAAATAAAAGGATGTTTTTGTAAACTGAGCTCTGAAAATGCTGTGTCTTACTTTTCCATGACTTTGACCAGACTCTTCCAGGGCTAACCTAACTGCCATTAGTGTAGCTTTTCAGTGTGTCCAGAAGAAAAATGCTAGGAAGTCCTACAGCAACACTGAAAGAGTGCACAAACATAACCTCCTCTCAAAACAAAAACAAACACGCCTCAGTAACAGTGGCAACCGTCTGAATTAGAACATGTTCAAGCAACTGTCATTCCCTAACAGTTCTTCAGCTATTGTAGTTCCTGTGATTAACCACAGTAAGCAAGAAACACTAAAGTGGCACATGTGAAGGAAGCTGTATTTCTGGGCTGAAAATTGAAGAGGCTGCTGAAGTGCTGTAGCAGGAAGGAAAATTCTTCTGATATTTCACAAATAATAAAAATAACAGCTAGAGGAAAACGGAATCTATGGTGTTTTTCACCAATAAGATAAGCTCTGCTCCAAGTAAATTTTTATTATATGATGTGCAATTAAAGAAATTAATAATACATTTTATTTCTTAATTTATTATTAAAATGTGTGTCCTTTCATGTTTTAAAGGTTATTAAAACCAGGTGCAGGAAGGTTAAACTCTTTTCAATAAGAAAAAGAACGTATTTTGAAAAAAGACAAGCTTTTAGACAGGCACAAGTGCAATTAATAGATTATTCAAAATGACATTTATTACCTGATGTTGAGCAAAATACCTTTCTTTGAAGAACAAACACAGAGATGTACATACAGAATGTCCTTATTAAGCTAACATGTATTTTATACCATTCATAAAATATCCCAATTTTAACAGTGAAATCTATAAATTTTGGTCTATTTACTAGGGGGAAAAAAGGTTTATATATTGTTCTATATAATGCCCTCTAAGCCTCCAGCTGGAGCAACAGGGTGCAGGAACAGTTTTGTAATTTTCTAGCTGACTACACCTGATAAAACAGGTTGGATAACGGAGAGATACTAGAGAACCCTAGTTACTCTAGAAAGCTGCACACAAATGACTCAGAAGTTTGAGCTGTAGTCACTGTGTACTAGAAAGGGTTAAGAGCCATCACCGAGGAGAAAGGAAGAGGTTAGCCCTTAAAGACTATATAAGCTGCAAAACCTGGCAGTTGTGGCTTGTTAAAGTGCTGGGAGGTGGAACTGGCAGCTGTGCTGCCTGAGTGGGGAAGTCATAAAAGGCAAACAGAGGGCCCCAGAGGGAGTGGGATTGTTGGGCTTCAGCCTTTCTCTGCCTGGGGAGTGCTGGCTTTGTCTGAGCTCAAGCGGATGCTGCTACTGCTGGATGCTGATCACAGCGAGACTTTTAGGTGGCTGGTTTATAGAGAGTTGAACAAGGTGAAAAGAAGCTGTGCTGGATTCCACAGGTTTTAGGATTATGACTAAAGGATCTCTACTAATTTCCTTAAGCCTAAACTAGAGTGGGCTGTCTATTTTTTCACCTTTTAAAAAACCAACCAAACAGAAAAAGACAGCATTGCTTAGGTCAGATGCCTGATCTCTAATTGGGTCTGATAGTCTCTTTCAGGCCTGTGGTTAGGTACTCCACTTCCTGTGGAGGAACAACAGGAGTTGGTAGTGCTTAAAATGAAATGTCAGAATCCTTTCTGCTTCAGAAATTAATACATTGATCTTTTAAAAGGAATTTTTAATTTAATTTTGTATTTTATATCTTGTTCCAGCAACTGTTTGGAATCTTCTGTAATAATGTGAAATTCTGTGAATCCTGTAGCACAGGATGGCTTATCTGAAAACTGGTGGGAGATGCTTTCTGCCTGTAAACATATGTAGCCAGTAATCATTCCCACATTGAGATTGTATTTGTTCTTCTGAACATAGAACTAAGAAGTTGTTCTGCATTTCAATACTTCATAGATACTGATCTTCTCCTTTTCTGTTTTACAAATGAAGGAAAGGCTTTGTCTTCAAAATACGTGGTCTGGTCACGATGCATTTCCAATATAAGGGTTAATAATTTGACATCCTTGTAGGTTTCATGCTCTTGTAGAAGGTTAACTCACTTCAGACGTTATTTATTTTCACCATGTCTTTCAGGTGTGTTCTTTAAAAAAGTGGCAGTATTTCAGAACTACAGGCTAGATTTAAGGTATCCCAGCTTGGCTTGAAGTGACATGTGCCCAGACCAATTTATAGAGTAATGGAACAAGTTCTAAGTCTGCCTTAGCTGAAATTAGTTTCTATGGCAGTTGGCCCAGGGAAACTCTGTGGGCCTTCTGTTCTTTGCAGCTGCAGAAAATAATTGTAAAGGGAAATATGACCTTCCAGTAACTAGGCAAAGCCTCATTTACAAACCATGTGATATCGTTTTCCTTAAAATTAGAGACCCTAACTCTCCAGGAGAATTGCTCTTGAGGACCAGTGAAACAAAACCCAAGTGATTCATACTGGAATAAAGTAGCAAATTAGAAAGTGTTATGTTTAAACAATAATACTATATGAAACTTTGCAGCAAGAATTGAAACTTCTAAACTAGAGTTTAGAAGTGAGCTTGCTAGTTAATCTCAGGCTTCAAGGTGAGAGCTCATGCCTCTGTTTTAATTTATTCTAGCTATTGATGAAGTCAGTCAAGTCATTCATTACCACAGTCTTGCTAGATCATTCTTTCTTCTTCTCTCTACCCTGTCCATCAGCTTCCAGCTGAAAGCATCTTGCACCAGAAGTGGGATGAAGCAGAAATTTTAATACCAATGGCAGAAAAAAACTGAAGCAGACAGGACAAAACAAAATAAATAGTTTTCCCCAAGCCTATCTTGTAACTTGTTCCAAGCCCAGAGGATCTTCCTTTTCGTTTCCACTGAAGCTTCCAAATACACTCTGTTCTATTAAGGATAGTAAACTACTTCACCAGAGGCAGAGCACATTTCGTGCTTGCAAAAAGATTAGTTTAGTCCACTGGTGGTATCACACCTATTTAATAAAGTTTCCACACACTGTGAATTGACCCTTCCCTATTCAGTCCTTGTGGAGTGCAAAAGCTTTATGTTCAATGATGAAAAACCTCTGGACGCACTGAAGGCATCTCATACCCTCATATATCTGGGGGCGTGTGTGGATTTCTTTAAAGCCAACTAGGAAGTGCCAGGCAGGATTTAGAACGTATAGTAAGTCAGAGAATTAATCTCCTATTTTCATAAGTGATCTTAACAACACTGGAACCTACGAATCCTGAGCATACTTCCAAGAGCCAGCTAAAGACCCACTGCAACCTCAGAAGAGGTTGTACTGTCATAATACGGCCCTTCAGTCTTCCCTCAGTGCTTGGACCATCATCACAGAGTCTAAGTACTGTCCCAGAAAGTCTTTCACCTTCCAGTACTGTGTACGCACCATGAATGCTACTGCAACATATACTCACAGTGTCATGCTATAAAAAAGTGTTAACGGGCTGAAATACAACTTCCATGTTTGCCAGGCTGTATGAATAACAACCTCCCTCACACATGCACAAAAACATCCATAAGGCATAAAGGAACAAAGAGAGGACCTGGGCTGTGAGCCTGCTCTCTCTGAAAAGAGCCTGTGCCCCAGGCTCAGCCTCCAATAAAGATTAGGGTTATGGTTAGGATTAGGGTTGAGGGAAGGACAGCCTGCTGCTGCACCTGGAATGGGGTTACAAAAGAGCTTCAGAGAAAAACAGTGGGGCTCAGAGGGAACTTGGAAGGGGAAATGTTTTTGTGCGGGCACTGCTCCGGCACCTGGAGCACCTACTCCCCCTCCTTCTTTGCTGACCTTGGTGTCTGCAGAGTTCTCTCTCACACATATTCTCACTCCTCTCTTCCAGATGCTGTTTTTGCAGCAGGTTTTCTTCCCCTTCTTAAATATGCTACCACAGAGGCACAACCACTGTCACTGGCTTGGCCAGTGGCAAGTCTGACTTAGAGCCAACTGGCACTGGCTCTATCAGACACAGGGGAAGGTTCCAGCATTCCATTACAGAAGCCAGCCCTGTAGCTCCCCTTGCCACACAAACCCAATACAGTCTCAGATTAGGATTAGGGTTGAGAGAGAGCCTAGAGCTGCAGTGAGAGTGGGGTTAGAAAGGAGGCGGGCTGCAAGGAGAACTTGTCTGGGAGAATGTGTTAGTGTGATGATTAAAAGGAGGGCCACAGCATAAGGTCAGGTTTACATCAGGGTTGGAGTTAGGGCTGGGAGTGTGACCCTAGTCTTCCTGCTGGAGGAGAGTTAGGAAAGGGCTTT
>NW_010424015.1:1428-2810 GCF_000710305.1 Buceros rhinoceros silvestris | reverse complement strand
TCTGAGGCTCAGCCTACTGTTATGGCTGGGGTTAAATTTGACAAAAGAGAGCCTAGTGCTGTAAATAGAATGGGCCTAGAAAGTGTGGGTGCAGGAAGAATTTGGTTACAAGAACTTTTTGTTGTGGATGCTGCTTGGCAGTCCTGGTCGGAGGCTCAGCATACAGCTAGTGTGAGGGTTTGGGTTAGCACTGGAAGAAAAAGAGAACCTAGAGCTCCAGCTGGAGCGACGCTTGAAAGCAGCTGCTGGTGAAAAGGCTGGGCTACACTGGTGACTTGGCTGCGAAAAGTTTTAGGTGGAGGCACTGGCTGAGGGGCCTCATCTAAGCTTCCACGTAACTGTCACATTCAGGGAGAGGTTTGAGGTTGTGGTTGACAGAAAAACACAAGAGCTGCAGCTGGCTTGGGGTTAGAAAGCGACCGTCCCAGGGAAGCATAGGCTGCAAGGAGAACTTGGCTGCAAGAACTTCCTGGTGCGGGCACTGGCTGAAGGCCACGTTCAAAGCCCAGCATATAGTTTGTGTGAGGGTTAAGGTTAGGGTTGAGAGAAAGAGAGGGCCTGGAGCTCAGCTACGAGTGCAGCTAGAAAGGAGATTTGAAAAGAAAGGGCATGGGGTAGAGAAAATGTAGCGGAGAGAACATTTTATTGAGGGCAGTGGCGGTGGGTCCTAGTATAATTATCTGAGTCAGTGTCAAGGTGGGCATTCAGACAGAGACAGCCTAGAGCTGCAGATGGAGGGGAGCGCAAAAGGAAACGTGCCAAAGGAGAAGGTAGACTGTGAAGAGAACGTGGCCATGAGAACGTTTTGTTGTGGTCTCTGGCTGGGGTCCCTGGGCTGCGGCGTGGCGGAAGATTAGCTTTGCCCTTAGGGTTAGTGTTAGAACTGACAGACTAGAACGGGGGTTGAAAGGGAAGCCGAGGCTGCAGGAACCTGGCCCACTCTGTGCGGACCCTTTGGGACCGGGCCTCATCGCTGAGGACACTGCTTGGACTGGGAGGACCCCCAGCTGCTGGTTAGTCCACCGTCACAGAGCAGCCCTGCTCTTGCTTCTCCCTGAGACTCTGAACGAACAGCCAACAAACAAAGCAAGGTCCACAGCTGGCAGGTTGGTTTATATGATTCAGAAGTTGATGGATGACGTATTGTAAATACACAGAAGTATACTCTGCGTTCCCTCTGTGTATTGGCCCTGAACCACGACTGTAGCGGTCATTAAGGTTTCTCATTATACAGTGGAGAAAAGCATATGCTGCGTACAATGTTTCTGAGTTGGGCAGATGTGCCCTTGCAGGATATCGTCTGTCAGTGACCACATCCTCTGCGGCCATAGGGGCAGGTAAGAATTTTTTTTTTTTTTGCGGATATTGAAAGAAGGAGGTGA
>NW_010424015.1:0-1372 GCF_000710305.1 Buceros rhinoceros silvestris | reverse complement strand
TTGAATGATATCGTCTATCAGTGACCCCATCCTCTGCGGCCATAGGGGCAGTTAAGAATTTTTTTTTTTTTCTGCGGATATGAATAGAAGAGTGTAGTTGCAATACTTCTGCAGGAGACTGAGTTTTCAGTATTTGCTGTATGCCTTTAAGATCATCAAGTACAACCCAGCACTGCCAGGTCACCTCTAAATCATGTCCCTCAGCACCACATCTACATGCGCTTTAAATACCTCAGGGATGGGGACTCAACCACTTCCCTGGGCAGCCTGTTCCGGTGCTTTACGACCCTTTTGGTGAAGAAATTTTTCCCAATATCCAACCTAGACCTCCCCTGGCTCAACTTCAGGCCATTTCCTCTCATCCCATTGCTTGTTACGTGGGAGAACAGACTGACTCTCACCTCACTACAGCCTCCTTTCAGGTAGTTGTAGAGAGCGGTAAGGTCTCCCCTCAGCCTCTTTTTCTCTAGGCTAAACAACCCCAGTTCCCTCAGCTGCTCCTCACAGGACTTGTGCTCCAGACCCTTCATCAGCTTTGATGCCCTTCTCTGGACACGCTCCAGCACCTCAGTGTCCCTCGCAAAGTGAGGGGCTCAAAACTGGACACAGTATCAAGATGTGGGCTAATCAGTGGGACAAGTACAGGGGGACAATCACTTCCCTCCTCCTGCTGGCCACACTATTGCCACACTATGGCTTCTATTGCTGATACAAGCCAGGATGCCGTTGGCCTTCTTTGCCACCTGGGCACACTGCTGGCTCATGTTCAGCTGGCCGTCAACCAACACCCCTAGGTCCTTCTCCAATGGGCAGCTCTCCAGCCACTCTTCCCCAAGGCTGTGGTGTTGCAGGGGGTTGTTGTGACCCAAGTGCAGGACTCAGCACTTGGCCTTGTTGAACCTCATACAACTGGCCTTGTCTCAGTGATCCAGCCTGTCCAGATCCCTCTGTAGAGCCTCCCCACCTTCGAGCAGATCAACGCTTCCACCTACCTTGGTGTCGTCTGCAAGCTGACTGAGGGTGCATTCGATCCCCTTATCTGGATCGTTTATATAGATGTCAACTTGCCTTGTCTCAGTGATCCAGCCTGTCCAGATCCCTCTGTAGAGCCTCCCCACCTTCGAGCAGATCAACGCTTCCACCTACCTTGGTGTCGTCTGCAAGCTGACTGAGGGTGCATTCGATCCCCTTATCTGGATCGTTTATATAGATGTTAAAGGCTACAGGCCCCAACACCAGGCCCTGGGGGGCACCACTGGTAACTTTTGGCAGGGGACCAGGAGCACCTTCTTCCCGGGTCAGGCGCTGAGCTGGGTTTTGCCCGCACAGTGAGGGCAGCGAGGGCGATCTCCCTCTTCCCAGGCCTGCCCCG
>NW_010424014.1:27702-35745 GCF_000710305.1 Buceros rhinoceros silvestris | reverse complement strand
GCATTCCTGAAGGTTTGATAAAAAGTTGCTTCATGTTGTATGGGATAAATTGAGGCAGCGGGAAGAGGGTCCATTTCTGCAGGGAAATAAAAATCAGGAGTTTTGTGTCTGAGAGTGTATCTTCCAGCATCTCAAAGGTGCAGTTTCTCATGCGGACTGGTTTTCATCATAGACTTTGGGAAGAAGATCACTATTCTTAGATGTTGCTCAATACCCAAACTAACCTAAAAGACAAATATTTGACAAAAGAGAATTCCAAGAAATTTCCTTATTTTTCCTCCACTGCTCTAAGTGAACACTTCCAGCTTTTCTTTTTAAATCTCACAGCCTAATCTTACAGCATGCAGTAATAGCTCATTCATTATTCAAGTAACTGTTTCTGTAACTGGGTTAATAAGAGTCCTCATAGCTAAGTACAGTAGTCAAGCTGGTAGAGTTAAAGTTCCCACAGAGCTTTTGTTTTCCTTAGTTTGCAATAGTATTCTCAATAAAGCTGTTCACAGAAATGACTGTGCCACAGCAGCTTGTGCATAACACCCGGTGAATTATTATAACAAGATTTGTTAAAACTGTGGAGGACATTTGTAGTAAGATAGTTATCTGCAAATCATCTTTTAACTGTTTAAAGCTCTCATTTCAAGCCACGCTGCTTTCTCTGCTGCAGTCATTTCCGAGAGCTGACCAGGTTACTGTAATATCTGAATGTAGTTTGTGATTAAAAAGTGTAGAGAATTTTCCCTCACATGAAGCAGAAGCTGAAGCACACAAATACAAGTAGAAGCACTCAATATGGAGCCCACATTTAAAAGAGGAGCTAAGGAAGATTTTTTTAATCAAGTAACTTTTGTGTGAAGAAAACTGAGAAAATCATTAGAGTAAAAAACAAGAAGAATCTTTATAATTTGGTAAGGGCATGTTGAAGTGACATGCATAAAACTAAATTCTGCTTTTCCTAAACTCCTAGAATTCTCTGAGTTAAAAAGTAGTACATTGAGGCAAGATGATGGATGTAATTTATTTAGAGAGTTGAAAAGCTTTCAAGAGGATTCTGCCCATGAGACTATGAAAGAAGTCCAGAAAAAGGTGAAGTAAAATCTTGTCCTGGATTAACAATTACTGAAGAGAAAAGCCGGCAGTGAGAACAAATGTCTGAAGCCTGAGGCTGAAAAATATTCAGAGTGAAGTGCCCTACGAGTGGCTGTGAGGACTATTTTTTTATGTATCCATCTGCGAGTAACTATGTTGTACATGTATTACCCTGATCCCGTTCAGTTCCTATGAGGATCTGTTTACAACAGATAGAAGACAAATATGGACTTCCAGATAAGGAATGTACCCATTAGGATTTTTAGAGATTTTTAGAATTATTATTTATGCCTTAAGACTGTGATCATATTTTCAGTGGATTTGCTAAGTACTGCATTTCCTAGTAACACTAAGAATTAGGTGAACAAAGAAATTTTCAAAATACGCTGCTGATAAAAGGTTGATCAGAAAGGAAAAGCTGCAAGGGATTGTTTGAAACACCAGACGGCTCTAATACCACCAGTGTTTGTCCTAACATGATGGCAGATGAACTTGAACTAGAAGGTAATGCATTTGAAAGAAATAATTTAAACTACTCTGACACACTGATGGCTTCTGAATTAACTGTAATCTCTGGGGAAAAGAACTGAGTATTATTGTGAACAGCTCAGTGAAGATGCTAAGAGGCAGAAGCAAAAAAATGTGCTTGAGATGCTGAAGAGGGGGGATGCATTAAGAAGAGAATAAGAACATACCTACCCTGGTGCGCAGATCAGGCTGCACACGTAGCCACATGTGCACACAATGCGGTGGCTCATCAGCCTCATTACTGCATATGACTTTAGATGCTACATGTAAAATGTGAAGTTGATAAAAGACTATTTGTATAACTCACATTTCCCAATTGAGTAAACAGGCTGAGGTTGATGAAGTTGGTGACTTGCA
The DNA here is from genome assembly GCF_000710305.1 of Buceros rhinoceros silvestris. Classification (NCBI taxonomy): domain Eukaryota; kingdom Metazoa; phylum Chordata; class Aves; order Bucerotiformes; family Bucerotidae; genus Buceros; species Buceros rhinoceros. Next base: position 33,774 of record NW_010424014.1, on the reverse strand, counting down.
CCTAGAACCTGGACAGTCCGTCCGGCAATGGACCAAAAGTTGGGAGCCTGGAAAGATCTGGGTTGGCATAAGGGGTGTCTGTGCACTTAGGCTTCTCATTAACATTGGCCCTGCTGCTCATTTTCAGAATATTTCCAACTGCTTTTGCCAAATTTCCCCCCTCCGTCATTTTCCAACCAGTATCATGGACTATCTTGCCTCTCATATTTATTAATTATTGTTATTCTTATGGTCTGGGTTCCTAGACCCGTATGGAAATGTAAACCAGTGTCAGTCAGGACTCATGAAGGAACCATGCAAGGAAGGGCTGAGGGATGAAGCTGGAGGAGCAATAAGGAATGGAGAGGAGGCAGGAGATAAGGCAGGACACTAGGGGAACCCCCATCCAGGCTGAGTCAATCTCTCAGATAGCCTCTCTTCAGCAAAGTTTTTCTCTGTCTCCAGGTCTGTGATGCACCAACACCCCTGATACATCTTTTTACAGTTAGCTCCCGTCTAAGATAAATAGAGGAAGCTCATAACTTGGTGGTTTAGTTGCAATTTCTCTGGCTTTGACACAACAAGATAACCTCTGCAAAATGCAAACTGAAGCATGGTTATCTTTGCAACCAGAAGGGCTAAACACTTCATTAGCTTTTTAAATGAAAGCTTAGGTTCTGAAGAATGCAGTCAGATCTGCAGGAAGAACCTAATTCCTCCCACATTTTCATGAGCAGAGAGGATCAACATCTCTGCCAGTCAGATGCTCTTGTTCTGCCTGTCCGGAAAAAAGGAAATGGGGATGCTTGCATTTACAAGGTAACAGTTTAAAGCAGATAAAGAGCCATGAATAAGCAGGGTATAGCAAACCTATAGGAATCACCAATGAAAGTTTTTACTGGATTCTGCAGGATTAGAAAAGCACCAGCCTTTCATACAAGCAATGTTTGCAGCTGCACTAGTTACAGTGGCTGCAAATGATGTTAAGAGCAAAAATGTTTTCCCTTGGATCCAGCACAGACCTGGCCCGGCATAGTGGTCTGGGTTCAATTCAGGCTGGGGGGCATGAGAAGGTCTACTCTGCTGTGCTACCCTCCTCATTTATAGTGAAGATCATCACAGTGTTGTTCCCCGTGGTGCTAATACTGTTTGAAAATCACAGTTTTCGTTAAAAGAAGAAAGTGAAATTTTTGCTTTCATACCTGCAGAAGCAAAGTTAAAAATCTGACTCCTGAAGTTTCAAAAAGGCAAAAAGTAAGAAAAACTAATGAAATCTGCACATTTGGTTTTGATAGGTCATGATAGGTGAGTGGTTGGTGTTAGCAATGCTGAGAATAGCTCCTGGAGCTGATGTGAGGAGTGTTTGAACAGGTGTGAGGAGGTACGAATAGCCACTCACATCAAGGAAGGACTGAGAAAAGAGATGGAAGCTTCAGGAAAGAGAAAGAAAGTCTACATCTGCCTATCCTAAAATTCTCTGAATGCAGTGAAAAGGCTCTGAAGAAGTTCAAATAACCCAGCAAACAACAAGGGTGGCTGGATTTCAAAGGACTGTTGAGAATGAAGATCAATAACCCCAAGAAGGATGGTCCAGTCCTTCAGAAAAGCAGGTGAAGGCTTCACCACACTGGATTATTTCATGCTTTGAATGTGTGTTCACTTGAAGGGCCTGGAGTTGCTGATTTATTGGAACAGCTAAAACATCCAAATAGCAGGAGAAAAGTAGTCTTTGGCCAGGTTACCATGATAAGAACGTTGTTGTATAAAGCTTATGGGCTCTTCTCTTCCCGAATTGCTACAGGAACCAGTAATATATGTTTTTTTCATTGCTGGTATAAGTGGCAGGAGAATGCTGGAGAGAGTGTGTTAGATTAGGGGAACCCACATCCCCATGGATCATCAACAAGGATATCTAAGACCTCTGAAACATAGTATCTTGGAGCTGTATTTGTTCTTTCCTATTAAAGCAAGTGAGGACCAAGGGGAAAATTATTGCTTTTTCCTTTAAGTTCTTCAGCAAAAAGCTAATGAGGAATTGACACAGGAAATTGACACAGTTTTGAAGCATAACTCAGATAAACCCCTGTGATTGAATTTGAGTCAATGGGAAATGTCATGCTGGCTTTCAGAAGGCAAACCATGCACCTCTCTCTATAATGCCATAGCCCATTAGAAGACACAGTGGTGGAGTCTGACAGTGAGCCAACATCACACAGCCACATTACTGCTGGATGTACTGCACAAGTTGTCAGCATCCTGCCAGGCTTATTCCCTGAACAGGCATGGCTGATGTTTCCAGGAGCTGTAAGACATCCAGGAGAATCGCCAACGGGGAGCAAAACCAATGCTGCCAGTAGCAGGGTGAGATAGTGCCAAATTAGTACAGAAGTTCCTGTATGTGCCAAATAGCTTTCTAATTACATCGCGATCAGCAGGACAAAACTGTGTCTCTTTAAAAACATATGTCTGTATTCACAGTGGATCTTCAATGCAGAAGGAGAATTTAGAGGTGAAATGGCAGATAAGAAAGGCTTGTTTGTTTTCAGATGTGTCTGGGCTTTCAGGATCCCAGTCCATAGGACTTCACTCCAGGGAGAGGACAAAGAGGAAGTAGGATCTAGCAGATTAGAAAGTGGTGAGGCTAATTCATCGTGGGTACACATTGAAACACATGCGACTCTGGCAGGTACCTTCTCCACATCAAACAAAAACATTTAGGGTTCTGTTTGGCTACTTTTAGGATGAATAGCATCTTAGTTCAAACACAGCACTGGACCACCAGGCCCCATTATTTTTATACTTTTGATGTCAGTATCATTTTCTTCCCACATGAATGTACAACATATTTCTAAGAGTTGGGTTGCAGCAGCCCGGAGTTGAATAAGCTGGTCCAAATTACAAGGATCCATCTGATACTCATTAAAAAGAGGACACAACAGCTTTTGGAACAGATAGTGGACTCCTAGGAGTACATCAGAAGGAATTTACAAAGAATGAAAAGTGCATCATGTTGCTGTAGAAATAATTATTCAAATATGTGGTAAGTAAAATTTCATCTGGATCCTTTGTACTCTCTTGGACCTTCTTGAGCTCCTCTAACTGGTAATGTAGCCACCATGCAACACAGCAATGACGAGGTTGACATGGACATGGGCTTGAGCATCTGCCTCTTCTCCAGCCCACTTCCCTCAGGGGCTAAGTAGTGTCTAGCACAAAAGAAAAATTGAAAGAGGAGAACATGTGAAAATATTGACTGCTCTGTTGACTTAAAGGGTGGCTATGTTGCTTTTGACTCGGGGGGGTAAAGGCACAGTGAGCTGTGGTTTAGATCTATGCTGCAGTAGATACACTAGTTCCCTTTCCAGACTCCTGGAAGTCACACTAAGGCAGAACAGCTTTCTCCACTTTCATCGTCCCATGAATTCATATAGGACAGGCCTAACCGAAGCTGCGACATGGTCAGGGATGCACAGCTGGTAGCTGCTCCTGCCCCACATACTTCCATGAGTTTTTGAGCAGTACTTGCCAGCTAGGTTACAGCACAAGGGCACCCCCTGAGATGATCATGCAGGTTCCCTCAATGAATATGTCTCTTGACAATCAGCAGTACCTAACTGTGACGGAGCTTCAGCTTCATCCAACTTCTCCCCACATCTTTATTTTAAATGCCATGTCCCCCCTTACCATGTGAAATGGTTACACTACTGCCTCCCCAAAACCTCTTTCAGCGCAGGGCTGTGTTTGCCCTGAAATGTAGAGACACAACCATTATGGGAAGAGGTATCAAATGCCCAAGAGTGGAATGCACAACAGTGGGTTAAGATAAAAAAATAACTGTGCATTTAGAAATAACACTAATAAATGTATTCTGTGTGCCCGTTGCTATCTCTGGGCACATCGGATTTGTGCAGGACCGCTCAGATGTAGGTACAATTTACCATATCCAAAGCAACAGTTCTCTGGTTTCCAGTGTGATCTTTATTCTGCAAGGCATCTGTGCAGGTCAAGGACCTTGCAGCAGATCAACACATGCAAAATAGCAGACAGTTTATTTCATTTTATTTGCTTTTTGTGGGTTTTGTCAAATTTGTCAGTAAATTAGTATGAACCTGCAGTGCAAAGTTCTGGGTCCTCCATAATTAGGGAGGGCTAATTCAGCAGGCCGCTTCCCAGGCCCAACATGTAGTGCTCTGACAGCCTGTTTTCTTTGAGATTTCAGGCATTCCAATATTTCAGGCCGTTTACTGAGAAAAAACCCAATTTACTTCAACAAGAGGTAGTCCCTTATGAGATACATCCAGCTGGCCACAGCAGGGGCTGGTCTTGTCGTCTTTACAAGCAGGATACGTTCACATGCCAAACTCAGCAGAAGCAAAATAGATGACACATCCAGAGCCTGATGGTTTGTATTCCCAACAAACTCAAGCAGAAATAAGACAGGATGGGGAGCCAGGTCTAAATCAAGCATTTAGTTCAAACATTTACATGCCTGAGATCAAACTCTTGGATTATGGATTAAATCCACAAAATGTGTAGGATGGAGGGAACTGCATGTGAATTGTCTCTTAGACATGTCTGGGGATGGTTTGTGACATCTGTTGTACAAGCTTGAGTTTGTAAAACCCACATGCAAAACAGTGGGCTTAGACCAAACTGCTGGTGTCTGAAATTTTCACTCTGCTTGATATGAGACACTGCCAAATCTCCAGCAGTATCTGTGTCTGATACTTTTTTTCTTTTCTGTCTTTTTTTCTCTCATCCCACATACCTCGAGATGATTATTTACTTGTGCAGCCTCTTGCTCTTGATACTTTGGGAGCAATGTGTCAAGCAGGGGCCTGTTTGGGAGGAAAGAACAGGAATTCTGCCTGTTCTCTGATCCTTAATGCAGTTTTCAGCTTGAGCTGGTTTAAGTCTTTCTCTTCCAAAATATGACATCAGTCACTCACTAAAAGCCATGTGAGGTTACTCAAGATTTAGAGCTTTCTGTCATGTGATGATTCAATTTCGAGTAGTTTTGTTAGGATGGTGTCTGCTGTTGTGATTTGGGGGCACTTTGGATCACCCTTGTTCTTGGGATTTGGTGTCCCTGCCTCCCCCACAAAAAGCAGAAGAGCAATGTAGCACAATAGCACTTTGCAGAATATGCTCCCAGGACCTGCTGGTGAAATCACTAACAGAGCCCCAAGCCACCTTCTCCTGCATATTTTTGATCAGGAACGTGCTCCTCCCAGGTGATTTCAGAACTTCTGAAGTTTCTTGCAACTGGAGTGAAGCCTGGAGCACTGACCAAAGAAAGCCCTCGTGGGGCTCACGCATACTGATGGGTGCCTGACTGTAGAGCGTGTGCCCACACACAGGTCTAGAGTGACAACCTTGAGGGTACAAAACTGCACAGTGCTGGAAGGAAAGAGTTGCTTTCGGTGGCACCTGGAGGAGCCAGAGTTATCTGTAGATCACTGCTAAGGGCATTTTCTTCTTTCTATTTTGAGCTAATCAAAGCAGTCTGTCCCTTTTACCACACAGCTGGGTTTGAGAAGAAGCCAGTGTCGGCAGCTGTGGATCACTGAGAGACAGGAAGTTCCAGATCAGCCCCTAAAATGGACCTCTGAGCAGACCTGGCATTTCAGCTCTGAATTCAGCGGGGAACAATTCATGCTCAGCATGGCAGAAGGTGTCCTAGCCCAGGTAACTTTGTGTGTCTGTCTCATCTGAAAATTAGATAGCAGGGGGTTGATACCATTTAAAGCAGTTACACACCTTTGGGAAATCTCGAGTGTTATAAAAGTTGTATCTGTTATATCTGCTACAATTGGGGGACTGGGGTAAAGCTGCTTGTGACAGTCATGAAAGATATGTCCACATTATGCTGCTACGGACAGCTCCCTCACCACACAAACTCTCTGAAAACAAGGGGACTGGAGGCTAGCGGGTGCAGAGCTCCGTGAGCACCAGTTTCATTGCTTGGAAATAAAGACTGTTGATTAAAGGGATCTATTTTATATCTTTTTAACAGGTTGAGCTCCTCCTTTTTTCCCGTGTTTAGTATTTTCTTTAACCTTCACTGCATACACTCCAAGTATTTGTTAACAC
>NW_010424014.1:21665-27619 GCF_000710305.1 Buceros rhinoceros silvestris | reverse complement strand
TTTCCTTTGGAGTAGCTAACAATAAAACCTCATTTCTGAATTTCCATAGACTACAGTCTATGTAGTTGCATTCCTCCTTGACTTGACAGGGCTCCAAGACACCATCCATGCAACATGTGTCTGTCTATATATAAATGTATATAGGTAGTGTACATGGCCTCCTCTATAAAGGCAGGACAGTATACGTTAGAGCTGTTTAGCATCAGCGTTAACTTGGGCAACAGATGTTTTTTGCATTTCATTTTCTCCCTCCCCTCTTCATCAAAAAGAGACTAGGTAGAAGTTGCTCATTTGAGCAAGGTTCATCCCTGTTGGACCAATTCATTACTCTGGGGGTGCCTGAACTGCAAGTGATAGCTCAGACCTGAGATTGCCACACTTGTGTAAACTAGGCAACGTATGCAAGTCCGCCAAAACCCCAGTTCAGCAGATCTGGGTGATGAGCTCTGGTAGAAGCAGAGAAAGCTGGCTGAGGCTGTACATGGAGCTGTACTAGCAGTATCAGTGGCTCAGTGCTGCCTGCAAGGGTGAGTTGCAGGCAAGGACCACACAGGAGTGGAGTCTGTGGCTACGCCCGGCCACCACCCAGCAATGGGTGGAGCACCTAGGCAGGGTGAGACTGGCTGGTGCCCACAGGCAGGTACAGCTCTGCAAGATCTCCCCCACGCCTTGGGGATCAGTAGCACCAAGAATTTGCACCTAAGAGATCTTTTCCTTCCAGTTGGAACAATGCAGCCAATAATGAATATGAATTGAGTGAAGGGTGAATTCTTAGCACACACATCTCACATCTACCTGTTTTTCAAAGGCTTATAATGATTTGTTCCCACTCCTGTTACTCCTTTCGGTCACCCCCTCCTCCCCTTCCCAGTCCTCTAAAAGTTTTTCCTGACATCACAGCAGATCGAAGTAGCCAGCTCTAGCACCTGCTCTGTGGTCACCCAGAGGTGTGCAGAGACAGGGCTGAGCTAAGAGCCCCAGCTCAGCTGAGAGGCATGGAGCTGACTTATCTGCAAAGAAGAAGCCACCCATGGATAATGGAAAGTGACTGTAGCAATGGAACATGTTACAAAGCTCCTATTGACTTCATGGGAGCTGGCTGGCAGCAATCACTGTGTACTTACACTAGGGACATAATCTGGGACAGTAAATTAATCTCAGCAGTTCTAGCTTCAGGGATTCTTGAAGCTATTTTGTGCAGTTTTGGTTTGCATGGATTTGTTCCCTATTAAATTCATAAGGACAGAGCCAAACTTCTCTCAAACTGCTGAGCTGTGCTTTGTTTTGGGATTTTCAGAAAAACAGACAATGCCAGAGTTTTGTCTGACTCCCACCTGGAAGCAGAAATTGGTCTGCTGAAAGGCTTGAGTCAAACTTGGCCTGGGATCCATATTTGTGTCCACCTGGCTTCATGACTCATTACAAAGATCCACCCAGTCATAGCTGAGGGGTAGAACAAGCCAAGCTTTGTGTATGAGCTGGACCACCTGTGATATCGATTGAGTCAAAATGCAAAAATAATAGCCATAATCACAGCAAATAGTGGAAATTATCTTTTCCTCTTTAATGAAAGATGTGTGAAATATGTGGTGATAAGGGAAGTATGTCTACATGATGTAGGGAACGTGTATTTGCTCATTTTACTTTTTGATGTTAAAAATGGGGCCAGCCCAAATATCTCCAGGGAAGATCAGATTTGTGTCCAGACCCATGCTGGTATTCCGTTTTTGAATGTCAGTGCAACAGAAAAAAACGTTTTTCTCTTAAAGTGGAACTTTTAGCTGTGGTGCTGTGAGAAGCATCTCTGTGGTGAGTGAGAGAAGAGAGAGGAACCGTCTTGAGCTGCTGTGGATTATCATACAGCGCAGGGAGGAAGCGGATGAAGGGTCTCTTTATAAGGGTGCCTGGGCATGGGAGAAATGGCTTCCCCTCCATGGGTGCAGGGGCTGTCTCGACTGCAGTATTAGCTGGGCTGCTCCTTAGGAGTTGCCCATCACCTCCTTCCTGCTTACTCACACAAACCTCTCACCTCAGGTGACTTCTAGACAAGGAATTATCAGTTAGAGAAAGGATGCTGCTCTCCCTCTACCCTGCTTGCTGCATGGAGCTACCTCTTGTAGCACAGTGACTGGTAGGAGATGCTCTCAGAAATGTGCATGAGTAGGTGAGGAGCAGAGGCACAGTAGGGACACCATCACCTAGGTGGGACACTGCTGGGACAGCCTTAAGTCACCTAAGATAATTCTGCTCTGGAGCTGCAGTCTGGTGTACATAGCCCTACCTGCCAGAGCCACCAAAGGCAGCAGCACCACAAGGAACAGGATCCCCATCATTGCCACTTGTGCAAGCACTCGGGAAGAAAGTCCACGCAATCTTTCTTCCTCTGCCACAACTAACTCCTCTGTGCTTCCAGCCTGGAGACTGCCCAGCTCCCTCAGGGTCACCAAAAGCCCTCTGGCTTTCAGGAGTGCAGCTGTTGAGTGACCTGACAAAGAAACAACAAATCTGTTACACCTGGTTTATGTTTTTATTGTCGCTAGAACCTTTGTGACAGGAGAAAGGGAGAGTCATGATTTCTAAAAGACGGGCAAGTCATGCTTTCCGAAAGACTGCAAAGTGAAGGACAGGTTGACACTTGTAACGGAGGAAGACGGCCACAAGAAAGGTCCTCACTCACTGCATAGCAGCCTTGTAACTCAGAGGAAACAAAATGCACTCGGCAGAAACCCGTTTGCTTTCACCTGAGAACTAGCAGTAAGGCAAAGATCTAACTCTGCCAGGTCTGCTTTTGCCCTCACACAGGTAAAAGCTTTATTCCTTGTGGAATTAAATATAGGTTTCAGATTAAATATAGGTTTCAAATTGCTTAAATTTTTCCCCTTTGTACTTTCTTAGCTGCTCTTAGAACGGTGCTGTTGGTTTAATGTGCACATTGCAACAAGCACAAAGGTTTGTAACCTTCTCTGAGCTGAGACACTTTCTTTTCTCTTCAAAGTTTCCTACAGCTGATGCTCAGTGGTTTCCCCTCAGTACTCCTGCACCAGTGAGTCATTTCCCCTTCTACCTTCTGCCTACACAGAGTCCAGATGCTGACAGCTTCTCTGGGATGTTGAGCATGAAACCAAAGTGATTTGCAGAATCAAGACTACATTAAAGTGGTTCCTTTTTGTTGACTTTTTCAAAGATTTCCCATATCTTTTTTTTTCATCTTTCTTTTTTTGTAAAGTTTCATCATATCTACAAAGTGGCTGGGTCTGCAGGCTATGTTCATTGTCCATTGACAGCCAGCCCCAAAAGAGGTGCTTTCATATAGAATTTTTTTCCCTCTCTGCAGTGGGAGAGAGTGGGGACCAGCTGGGGCCCAGGAGTAGTTTATATAAACTGCTGTGAGGAAGACAGGGAAGGAGCTCATCTAATCAGGGCTGTGAAGAGGTTATCAAAAGATGAGATTTGGAAACATGCTGTTGTGAAGTCTGTGCAATTAAATGGAGGATCCAAAGGGACCGTGATGTAAGGTCCAAACGAACACTGCTGCATCTACATCAGTTCAGTTTGGAGCAGGGGACAACTTCCAAAGTTGGGAGTCTCCCAGCTGTCCCTGCTTCCTTTGGGCTTGTGGAGCAGATCTGGAAGAGATGAACCCAATGCCTTTCAGATGAAACACACACTTGAAAACAGGCTCCAGGAGCCCATCTGGTCCACTCCATCTACAAAAGCATATTCAGTCCATGCCACACTTCAGATAGCTCGTCATCCCATGGGCGGCTGCTGAGGGGCCTGAATTTTAGGCTTAGAATAATAAAAAAATCAAACCTTCAACAAGAAGGTTTCTACAACAACGAAGAACAGTGGCCAGTCCTCCACTGTACATCATACACGGAAAATCTAATGATATTTGGGAATAAGACAATCTGTCTTCAATAACTGTGTATAAAAATATGTCTGTGAGGTAAATACGTCTATCGGTAAACACAGAGACATCTAAAAGATGTTACACATATGTAACACACATATATGTTACATATATGGTTATGAAGCCCTTTTACACATTTTAGAACCCCTTCAGTCTCCCTGAAAAAATATATTAATATTTCTGTAATATATAGATAATAAATGTTTTTGTTTATTATATATACATATAAAATAGTCTCCCTGTGTATGTTGTGATTTTCAACACAATGGATCTATTCTTCACTCACACTAATCTCTGTAGGGGAGTATGTACGTTCTTTTGTCGCACGCCTTCCTTTGTTTACAGAAACTCCATAAAATTACTGATGTATAACCTTGAAAGCAAAGAAATCTTAATATCTGAAACATAAACTTTGCTGTATCTTGCTCTACAGGACACAAGGACCGTGAAAAACAGTTATAGTAGTGAAAGCTTAATTATTCTTTACTAATTACTGGTTGAAATAAATTAAATGTCAAGGGCATCAGTAGCAAAAAATGACATCATGTATGATATAATTAAATACACAAAACTATGTTTAAATAGCTGTAAGTGTCTGGCTAAACCAAATCAACCAAAAAATTTAAAGACAGTATTGAAAAAGGCCCTTACATCACACCGTTGTGAATAAAAGTTTGGCACAGAAATCATGTTAGTTTCAATTATTAATTTATTCTGTATTTTTATGATTATTCATTATTATTTCTATGGTAATAAAAGCCAATGAGAATGTTATATTGAACAGTTGGCATACCTGAGGAGGGATAAAAATTAGTTGATCAATGTATAATATCACCTTGTTCATAGAGGTAGATCTGTTACCTAAAGGCTCTGGGAAGAGTTATCTCAGTCTGTACTGTGGCTGCTAACAAGTTTTGTGTCTTCAGCAGTTTTGATCTCATGTCATCACAACAAAATGTCTTAAATTGGATGTTCTTGATATCAACATGGCTTCAAAAGGTTTGTGCAGCCTGACCAAGGTATACAGCATGAGTGGTCACCATAAGGAAAATCCTTAGCAGAAGCGTCGTAACTCCACGCTAGTTAGTAACACAAACCTTGATTAACTTATACTACCCATTGACACATCTGATTTGCAGTATCAGGTGCTTCAGCTGATTTGAGATGAGGAAGCTCAGCCACATCAGCTCTTTGCCGGGTTGCCGTGGCAGAAAGGTGGTGGTGCCAGCATGTCCGGTGGCACTCGGGCAGGAGGCTGGCTGAGGGTAATCTTAGTTCCTTCCTTGCCCTCAGCCCTGCTTTTCTGCCCAGAGCAACCTCCACACAGTCTGGTCACGGCTTTGACCTCCGCCCACCCCACCCCCCTCCCCCTTGCTCACCTGCAGTCTCTGTTCATATTGTTTTATGGTACTTTAGACAACTGGTTTTAACAGCTAAACATAAAAGCCACTGAGAGCATAAACAGGAAACTTGTGTTTAGGTGGGAGTGCCTAGGAATTTTATGCTGCTGACCACAGAGGCCATGGGAGAAAGGAAATAGGAAAAACACTGTAAATACCTGGGAGACTAATGACTTGTGCTGCTCATCTGGCTGTCCAGAACATGAAAAGTTCTGGCTCTTTCAGGCAAAACATCCCCAGGGCAGGCACAGTTGCTCAGGTTGATACTCTCCATTTCCCTCCGCTGCCTGTTTCCCCACTCCGCTTCCACCACAGAAAGCACCTCGCTCCTATAAAGTCAAATAAACCCACCATAAATTGTCACCTGGCTGTTACCAAGGCTGCATGCGCTGATGGCAGAGGGATGGGAGCATGACACGCCAGCGTGCGAACCCGCTCTCTGCATTTGCAGTGCGTAAGAGGATTTAGATGAAAGAAACCAAATTTGCACTCCCCTGTTTTGTGCTGAAGCAGCAGCTGGAGTTTGGGGACAGCGTGCGCCTTTGTACTGCATTCTGTCAACGGCTCCCAAAAGTATTGCCATTGTTCCTGAGGGGCCTCCACGGGGCCACTCCTGGTCCCGCTCCTTTTTATCGCCAGCC
>NW_010424014.1:15984-21598 GCF_000710305.1 Buceros rhinoceros silvestris | reverse complement strand
TTTTTTTTTCCCCCCCGCTGCGGGGCTGGCGAGAGGTTTTGTCTTTTGCTGACGGCAGCAGATTTGGCTGATCAGCATCTCCCACACGACAGTGCTGGGGCGTGATTTCAAAGTTGGCCATCTGTACCTGGGGGGCTGGCAGAGCAGGGTGTTTTAGTGGCCTGATGATTGCTCTCCCGGGGCCAGCACTGCTGGCGAAACCGTGACATCCGATCACCTTCACTGGGATTGCCCGGTCTGATTTCACTCAAAATCTGCAGCGGTTTCTCACACTGAGATTGTGTCCTGGCACAGATGGGGCGAAAACAGATGAGGATGCTTACTGAGTGCTGCGTTTTTTGGTGGGGGGAGCAGGAGCAACATGGGAAAGCACTGAGGCCAGGCCCTTCAGCTGGGGCATGGGACTTGAGTGCAGCCCCCCAGGGACCACAGGGACCCAGCTATAGCTCTGGTCAAACACACCCTGGCTACCGAGGGAGCATGGCCCAAAGGGTTAGAGCTGCAGGCAAGGCAGGGCAGGGCACTGGGGGCTTGGGTGGCAGGATGGAGAGAGCCTCTCTGGGGTCCTTTATTCAGTTTTTGCTGCTTCTATCTCCCACAGCACAAAGTCTGACACAGAATAACTAGTCGACTTTTCATCAAGCTCCCATAATAAAACAGTAACCTGCGAGTAACACTGATGTGCCCAGCCTGCTTCCAAGAAGGACCAGCACATCCAGAGATGTGAGTCCCGGTTCAATAGCTGGGTCTTGTCAAAATCAAGTGTGTTACTAAACAGAGGTGGAAATTCACTCATGGAAAGTTAAGCATGTCTGTAAGAATTTCTCTGAATCCAGACTTGGGCTTCATCCATAATGAACTTGTTTGATTGCTGAAGAGATACGATAAGCTATGGCAGTGCATGGCAGGGAGCTGGGGAGGACAGTTATGTTAATGTCTGGGCACGATCACTTCCAGACTGTGCAAACACCGAAGTTTTATTAATATGGATGTATATGCTTGTCTGTATGTGTTACTTGTGTGTATACTTGTACCTGTTGGTTGTATAGATACAGGTGTAGTACAAATTGACCCAGTCTGTAATAATACAGTTATCTTCTGTGCAGTTCTAAAAATACATAAGGAAGGTTGCTGTGACCACAAAACATGAGATCAAACATCTGTAATTAAATTCTTTCTTTTTTTGCAGGAATATTGTAGCAATGAAAGATGTTGGGCTTTCTACAGTCTCCTCTTTTCCTACAGACAGAGACCAAGAACACAGCAGTACAAGCTCACCAACACTGTTTCCACCCTGATCTGAGAAGACCCACCCAGACTCTGCCTTGTCAGCAGGCAGTGTCTCACCTGCAGCAAGCCTGCAACCTCACCACTCTCGAAGGAGATAGCTAAATGCTTGTCAGGCACGCGATAAATGACATTGCAAAGTGACAGCACCAGTGCAGAAGTCACAGGGGTACTTAGCAGTATCTGTACTGCAACAGTGATGTTTTAGCAGCCAGCCACAGCCGGTGCAGTGTGGTGCCTTGCTTTCCTTGCGCATCGCCTGGAGGGGCTCGCAGTGCTCGGAGGCCAGCAAAGCATGCCCAGCACTACCTGCCCCCGCCAGCAGAAGACATGCTGCATGGCGAATCTGGGGTGGGAAGGACATCACTCCTTCCTCTGGGCTGACTGTCTAAGACAGCTCTCACACACCAACCTTGAAGCTGTGTCCAGGAAACAGTAATGGTCAAAGCACTTCTCAGGGTTTTACTTCTAAATCTCTTCTCCTGCATGATACTGAAATGGGGCTCCGAACCGACTCTCCGCAGCTAAATGCCTGAGCTGCCAAGCTACGGATTTCAGGGATTCCTTTTGAAACTCTTCCACTTTGTACAAAGTGATTAAATATTCATTGGAGCAGGGGCTAGAAGCCAGCCTCCTGGATGAGCACCCCCACCCCAAGCCACAGAGCCCTTTTCACTCACATCCTCTGAATATTTAATCAGCTCATACAAAGCAGAGTGGCTTCAGCAGAGGAGCCTGGGAGAGACCCAGTCAGTGAGACCCCCGGATCATGGCATGCAGCAGAGGGACCCGATCCCAGTCTCCTGCTCCAGAGCAGGCAGATGAAGGATTTAAGCATTCGGCTCAGCATGCTGCGAGCGTGTTAGCTATTCACAACAGAGGATGTGACGCTTCCTTTCTTTTCTCTCCCCCACCCCTTCTTTTATGCCAGTTAGATGTTGTTTAGCCACCTTGGAGTCCAGAAGGAAGACAGAATGAGGAATGTCTCATTTGTGTCCTGAAAACTGCACAAAATGAATGAATGAAAATTTGATGAGAAGTTTTTCAGCCATTCAAGCACCTCTCTTAATAATTCAGATGTTTGATTTTCTTCTTCAGTATGCAGTAAGGATTAATGCACTTTGGAGATTACACAGAAACTTCAGTTTTCAGGAAAGAAAAAAAGCCTCAGATTTAAAAAGAAATCCCACATAGGTGTGTGACACCAGTATGTGAGCTTCTATCCTCCTGATTGTCTTTACTGGTGAGTGGCAGAGGCTTTGCGCTGAAATTTCAGCATAGAGAGATCTTTTGCAGCCAACCTTAATAAACAAAGTTCAGACTGGAACTGCAGACAGGCTGTGATCAAAGCACCACCCTCAGGTGTTGCTGTGATACACTGCTTGCTTACTAAAACACAGCAGTTCAAATAGCCTGGCTGTATTTAATTGGGATACCCAGTATTTCCAACGTAGAGAACTCAACACCAAAGACGGTTTCTCTTAAATCTTTCACTCTGCCATTGTTATGCTATTTGCTCAGAAGACGGACATTTAGGACAACAAGTTTTGGTATTTTGTCTGGAACAAGGATTCTAGGACTATCCGTAGCATCACCTAGAACTTTACAGGAGGTGGCCTGGTGAGCACCCATCTGCCTTTCCACTCAGATGACCATGCTCTCCTCTTCACAGATATGTGGAGTATCTCTTCCCCAGTGGTGGCTGAGCATCCTTACTTCAGGCACATCAATTGTGTATGTAAAAAAATGACACTAACAGTACACTGTAATGTAGGTTTTGTGTTTTTAAAGAATTATAACAGAGGAAAAAACCCTTCCACAAAATGCATTCTTGGAATTACCAACATAGGTTCTACCCCTCACCATTCAGCGCTTGCTAGAATCTGGAGGAGTGCTTGGCTCCATACTCAAAGACCACAACTCATTCTCTGAAACTCAGATGTCTGTCTAAAACTTTGGCCTTACCTGATCATTGGAGAGATAAGCCAAGTCTCAAGGAAGCCAGCAGGATCTGAACTGCTCTGACTCTCAACCTGGGATTAGATCTGAGAGATTTCTTTTGGGACACTTCTTTCAAAAGAACTCTGCAGCAGTTAAAGAGAATGGAAGATATTCAGGCAGTAGGATCTGCTCCCATCCCAGGGAAAGCAAGTGAAAACTTGTCTGCTAAGTGCAGCAGTGATGTTGCACAAGGGAAATGTCAGAAAGATCAAAGGACTTCTCAAGAAAGAATATTTGTTTCTTGCCCAGTTCTCTCATAACATCCACCAGAGTCCCAGATTCTGGCTCTCGGCCTCAGTCTTCTTAACTGAGCAGTCTGGATCCCACCACTGTCATCTCTTTCCATCTTTGGTCAGTGAATTCCTATTCCTAATTAGTTTCTACTTCTTGGTCCCACCATCTATTTGAGTTTTTTCTTCAGTCAATTTTTTGCCTCATTTCCAGTTGCTCTGAAACATTCCTTTTTTATACTGCCCTGATGCCAAAAAGGACATTTCTGAGAGCTCCCATTCCTGACTTCTACCTGGAGCAGCCATTACTGGGGAAACGCACGTTCTTTGACTTTGGATGGAGTGCATTCAGCCCATGAAGGATGAAGGCAGTGAACACATTAGCTTGGTCCCAGGCAGGAGCTGTGAGGTGACAGAACATGTGCAGTCAGTCTGTGTGGACAAAAAGTGTCTTCTCTGCTTAACTCCAGGAGTGATGAAAAACCAAGAAACCTGCACATGCACCTTAAAGATGGGATGTATGGAGATATTTGTTCCTAAAATAACAATGATGCTACTCAGCATGGGCACACTAGGTGTCATTTCAAAAGTTTCTAACTGGACCTAAATGAGAGACTTCTATAAAAACAGCAACAGGCAATTCACAACTGAAAATGAAAATTTCACCACTTTGCCTCCATTCCTGCATTTTGAGTGACTGCTACAAACCCCCAAGAATGGAGACCTTTTTCAAAAGCAGTTTGTTAGCTTTTTTTTTTTTAATAGGAACAAACCAAATGTTTTCTCAATTCCTGTTCCCAGAATCCACTAAACTGTTTTGACAAAAAATTTTCAAAAAATTCAGCCTGAGGCATACACCTGGAATATAAAATATCAGCCCAAATGGTTAAAGCTTGACAAAGTCTCAAAATGTGGTTTTATAATAGGAAATATTGGGCAAACTTCATATTATGCACTATTAGCCCCGCCTATTACAAATATTTCCTTATGTGTAGCAAAGAGCTTTATACAAACTAGCATTTGCAGATGTAGTCACTATTTCCTAATGTGCAATAGCGCAGTAATTTTGACTTTTTCAAAATTACCAAGTGCAACAAGACATTAATGGAATAATCCATTGATGAATCTATTCTTTTAAATAAAAGCTTGCTTTGAAATATGCCGAGGAATAATGCATCTTTAAATCAACTAATTTCCATTTAATTACATGGATATTAGTTAAAAACAGTTGAACGGACCTTTTCTTTTTTAATTGTGAAAATGCTCTCCCAGGCTAAACTCTTCTATGCCAAGTTCCTGTGCTGAGCACATTTTTACGGTCTAGTTATAAACCCTAGAAAAACAACATTTATAGGAAATGTTGACACAACCTTAACTAAAGTGGTGCTAGCTGACACCTCTATATTTTCAATTTGGGGATTTCTACTGGGAAAATATAAACGCTAATGCAGTAAAGGAAGCCAACTATAATAAAAATCTCATAGTCTTCCTGTTCACCCCATGAAGACCTACTTCAAAAAGCTCCAACTCAGACTGGAGATAAATTGAAGCTAAACGCATTCCTCTGAGGATACTAAAAATTACCTTCAGGTAGTTCAGCCTTACAGTTACTTGCAAGACTTCATTTTGGTCAAAGCCACGTGAATATCCATTAAAAAATTCTGAAAAGAAAACCAGAACATGCATAAGCTTAAAAAAGGGTGCTAGTCCATTTATATTCTTCCTAGCACAACATAAAAAGAGGAAAATGGACTTTATAGCTTCTAGTGAAACAAATGTAAGTACACACGGGGGAAGAATGCAAAGATGGAAAGTGAAAAGTGAAGTTAGCTTTCGTACCTGTGTCTTTCAGCCTGGCTTGCCTGAAGTGAATTAACAAAGGAAGGGCTAGGGCCTTTACTTAGCCTTCTTTTTAAAGGTGTTTTCACGTATTCCTGAGCCAAGTAAGATCAGAATGATTGTCAGGACAGCTTCTGAGTCTTGGTGAAAGAGACCTGAGGGTCTTGGGTGGCTGATCCTGCCTTAAGAATGAAAACCAGTCATGTTAGTGATATATTGGAAGATAGATAGTGAGATAGTGTTGGAGGAAGGGTATC
>NW_010424014.1:7409-15889 GCF_000710305.1 Buceros rhinoceros silvestris | reverse complement strand
GAGGTAGTAGGCTCATCTCAGAACTTAAAAATGAAATTCAGAATAAAAATGAAATTATATTGTTTAAGGGCAAATTGTGCTGAATCAGCCTGATTGCTTTTTATGATGAGATGACTGGCTCTGTACGTGAGGGGAGTACAATGGATGGCATTTACCTTGATTTTAGCGAGTCTTCAAAGATAATTTCCCATAACATCCTTGTAGCCGAACGGGGGAGATATGGAATGGATGGCTGGGCTTGAAGATGTGTGGTAAACCGACTGAATCCTCAGGCTCGAAGGATAGCAGCCAATGATTCACAGTCTGACTGGTAACCGTTGAGTTGTTTTCTGGATTTAACAGTGGGGCTAAGACCGTTTAATGTCTTGCTTAGTTCTCTGGACAATAATCTATAATGCACTCTCAGCGAATTTGCAGACAATACCAAATTGTAGAGAGTGGTCAATATGCTGGAAGGTAGAGCTGCCATTCAGGAGGACCTTGAGAAGCTGGTGAAATGGGCTGTGAGGAAACTCTTGAAGTTCAACAAAGGCAAACAAAGTCGTGCACCTGAGCTGAACGAACCCGATGCAGGCTGGAATCAACTGGCTTGGTTGTGCCTCACCAGGAAACGTGCTGGCAGTCCTGGTGAACATGTTGAACGTGTCTGTAGTGTGCCCTGTGGCAACAAAAGTCCATCTGCATACTGGGCTGTATTGGGAAAAGTAAAGCCAGCACATCAATGGGTCTGACTCTTCCTGAAGCTGCACAGCAGACAGATAAGAGGTTAAAACAAACATCAGAATGGGAAATTCCAATTGGACATAGGGGAGAAAAAAATCCCAGTGAGAAGAGTTGAACAAGGGCCAGGTTGCCCAGAGACATTTTGATAACTCTGTCCTTAGATACTAAAAAACAGCTGAACAAGTTAACCCTGTTTTCTGAAGGGCATGTGGGGCACAGTGACGTTCAGAAGATGTTTTCAACTTGATTGGTTCCATTTCTATATGCCATTTAGAAACCACCCTGACTTGCCAGTTCAAGAGCTGGGTGGGGAATCCAAGACTTTCCAATGTCACTTCTGGCGTTTACTTGCTTGGTGGAAAAGGAGCAAGTGGGATGGTGGCACTCTGAGCTGCAGCCTTCTAGGTTTCAGATGCCATTCAGATTCCTCCTTTCAACAAACTGGCTGTTGATGGAGCTGGATGCTTGCCTGCTTCTGAGAGCCCAGCCTTCTCTGTTTTTAAAGAAAGGCATGCTGAACTGTCTAGCAACATTAGGAAGTATTGCCCTGACTTTTTCTTTATTTAACATCATAGCTAACCTTCACCTCTTCAGAGGCGAACACTAAAAAGTTACGTAAAAAGGCAAACTGAATCATCTTGGTAAACAAATGCAAAACTTACTGACCTTGTCTTAGTCCTACCCTTATATAGCTGTAATCTACTCCATTTCATGCAGTTAACAAACTGTAGTCCTTTGATTCAGTGAGACACTTGCTGCTTTTATCATTACTTTTGTGTTGTTTAATTCTCTATTACGAAGGCAATTTGGGTCGCACCTCAATTAAACTCAGACATACCTAACCTTCTGCAGCTCTCAAGAGACCTTTCAATAAGGTACCTCTATTTGCAAAAGAGCTTTGGATGATGCTTTTTTTAACCTCAGTAACTTTTTCAGTCGTGGTGGCAGCAATTTATATAGTTTCTGCCTGCTGCCTCTTTCTTCTTCTGTTTTTTCCAAAAGGTTTCTTGGCAAGAATGTGAAGTCTACTTTAAGGTTAATGCTAAACTTCTGTAGCACACTATTTTAAGATTTAAAAGAAAGATAGTATGTACCTGTCAGTACTAAATGATTGTTCATTTCCGGTATTCTGGGAATAAAGTAATAAGATACATCTGGTGAGCTAAGACATGTTGCTTATTTCTTTTTCTTCTCTGATCCATATCCTTTCCCAGCTGTGAGACATCACCATGCAGAATCTCCAAATACCTTTGAGGTAAATTAAAACAAAGGAATGGAGGGCTGGGGGGACCTCCTGTATCTCTGAGCCCAGTGCCCCGCTAGTGCCAGGCCACATCACACAATGCCTTTCATCAGCTGTTCTCACTCTGTCTTACCCCCATACTTGCATTGAAAGTCTGCTCACTCCAGCGTAGATTGCTCAACTGGCTAGATAATGTCTCTCAGTTTCCAGTTAAAATGCATTCATGGGCAGTTTATGCCCATTTGTTCTCATGCCAGCACTGTGCTTTATCTTCAGAAGATCTTTTCCTTCCTTGATGTTTAACCTCCCGGTATATTTATAGAGAGCAATGACATTCTGTATCAGCTTTTGCTTTGCTACAGTAAATAAGTCAAGCTCTTCTGGCCTCCTTATGCAAAGTAGGGTTTCCTTACCCTGTCATCAAAGGACCTTTTTGCTGTCCTTGTTTGCAGGTCATCTTTGGCTAAGGGGGCTATTGCTGGACACATGTTCCAGATAAGGTCTCACCAACCGATGTTATTGGTTGCTAACTATTTTCATCTGTGAATCATGCCAGAAGATGACATGTTAAAAGGATATACATCACTAAATGTACTAAATACATTGAGAAAAATCCAATTATAAGCTTCCTTCCCTTCTTTAATGTAATATTTCTAAATGTTAGATGCTTGTGGGCTTTGCAAGACAGTGGAGTTCTGATGATGGGTCCTGAAGCACACATTAAAGCCTAGAAAAGGAGGCTGAGGTATGAAAACAACAGCCATGGAAACACAGTGACCAGAATTAAAAGAGTCCAAGGGAGAGGTGAAGTAGGATTTATTATCACACTGCAATGGATGATAAAGTAGATGATTAGAAACTAACTGTCGAATTTAATTCTTTATACACTCCTGGCATGAAAAACACTTGAAACATAACGATACCTATTTACATGAATAAAAATCTCAGCCTGTGGCATTTTCACAACATCTTCAATTTGAAAGCATAAAGGATGGCAAGTGAAATTTACTTTATGCTATAAATACTGTTTGCTTCCCGCATATCTCTAAGTCAGAACAATAGAAAAATGTAACCAGCATGATTAAGTGGAGAAAAGAAGATCCTTTGCATTTTTCTCGATGTGCACTCAGTCTACTCAGCTGCTGAGTAGCTTAATGTAGAAGTTTAAATTTTATGTTCTCATTGTTCATTTCTGACATGTGACCTGAATAAAATCCTTGGGGAAAAAAACCCAACCAAACAAAAGGTGTTATTGATTGAATGTTAGTATGTGGGTTTTTATGGAATAAAACTGAAATGTTTATATTGTTTATTATGATACTAAAATAACGAATTTCTTCAGTCTTTCCCAGCAGTTCCAGAAATTAAGAGTCTCTTCCATGATTCCTGCCAGCACTGAGCTACGCCCCAGTAGAGTAATTTTCTTTGGTATCATACACCACATAAATACCATAGTTTTATCTGATGGTAATGAATTTTAGAAGCAAAGAGTTCTTTTTCCAGTCCTTTCATATTACACTCAAAAGGTATGAGGGCAGCTTGAATCATTAAACATTAAGTTGAGGACAGCATTCAAAAGAGACCCGAATGGGGACCTCCCTGCTAGATTAAAAGCAATGTTCTCCTTGCAGAAAATGGCTAGCTTGGCTGTACATCGGAGGTTAGCTCAACTGCTCTGTTAGTTCCCAGAGAGAAGAAATTGTGGTTTGTGCAATTTTGCTTTATGTAAGAAGCAGATTCCCAGTCATTGTTCGGTCGCAGTTGCATTAGGCGAAGTCTTTGTACCTCTTCTGCCCTTTGTGGTTCTCTAGACACACAGAAAGCGTTGTCTTTCTGCATGTAAACCTCTGCGTGTTTTGAAGATATTCTTCCTCTGTGACCTGTCTACTGGACTGGCCAAGGCTCAGATTACAGTGGTTTCCAATGGACATTAAGCACATGCTGGTACTTTTTTAGGAAAGAATGATCTCCTGAATTCAGAGCTGTAAAATGCAGCTACTGTGCTTCCTCAGTTGAGGGACAAATTGTGCTCCACAGGTCTCATGTTCTCAGGTTGGTTGTAAACCTTTTAGTTTTGCTTATACTATGTTCTGGGACTCAAATTTCTCACCCCTCCTGGGGTCGCTGCCTGTGTGAGACTCTCTTGAAAAATACAACCTATTCAGCCCTAATTCAGCATTGGTCACATACCCAAATCCCTATGTCAGCTTAAGCATCATGTCTGATAAGGTAGAAAACTCAGCTGCACTGAAAAAAGTTGCTACACAAGATTGTCTTTTTTATTCTAATATCTTCAAATGAGGCTATTTCAGGAATTGAGAATAATTCTCCTGGAGCAACAAAGTTTATACAGCCAACATAAACAAACCTACGCCTGCTTCATGCCAGGGGAGGAGAGAGGGGGTGATATTTCTTTTGCTACCAACATAGGCTCTTTTGCTTGAATAGTATTTTGGCAGATGTTACCATATTTAACTTCCCACAATGGCACTGTTTATTTAAGGCCAATATAAAACATCCCTGGCCCTTCTCTTACATTTTTCAGTCCCTCGCTGACTTTCACGTATCCTTTTAAGCACATTTTTTATGGTGCCTTTGGAATCACTACTCGGTGCCTTTAAACGAAATACTTCAAAATAACGAGAACTCCATCTTAGCAGGACAAGGAAATAAGTTGTACCATCTACACCAGCATTCATGGATTTCACTGCTTTCTGTACACACTCTGTTCTCACAAGTAGTTCAGAGGAACAAAATAGCTGCCAGAGCAGAGGCTTGCCTAGCCTAGTACCATGTCACCAATAAACACCAGTTGTGATTACTTATAGGAGAGTGTGAAAAATGTGTAGTGTATGTACTTCAGCTTCTAGTGATCATTGTGCCTAAGGCTGCACTGTTCTGTTTTATCAGACTGACCTAGGAGAAATTTACTTGTTCTTTGCTCTCTGCATTTTCGTGGTATAGAAAATGTGTTTGCAGCTATAAATCTTCCTCAGCTTTGCATTTGATTTTAAAACAGATACCTGTAGCTGTAAAAATAAGTTTCAGATCTTTGTAGGAAGCTTCCTAGGTCCTTACAGATAACAATTTATGGCCAGCCAATGCAGCCTCAGCTTTCTACGGAACAGTTATTTCTCACCTGTGATTTCAGGCTGAAGCCTCCTTCTCCATGTGAGCGCAGCAACACCATTTCTGTTTGTACCCGTTAGGTGCAACTTGCTAGCCTCTGGCTTTGCATAAGCCCGACTAGGACTACTCTTTAACCAAACATAAAAATATCTGCCTAATAATATCCAGCTGCTCTGCAAGCTGTCTCAGACCCTGATAAGCCACCACAGACTGCCCCTCGTGAGCCACTGTGGCCACAGTCATAGGACATCTCTGTCCAGGAGCACCCTGTGGGTTTGGGGTGGGATGGCTCAAGCAGCCAGGGCTTTCCCTGCCTGGCAGGGACAGCTGGGCAATGCAGTTTCTACCTTTCGTGCCTTTTGAAGCAAATATGACTGAGATGGACTTGGAGTGGCTTACCTGCATCCTGTCTAATGTTTCTTCTGGGTGTGTTATTTCTGCTAAATGGTATTTACTGTTGGTATCTAGGTAAAGCTCTGGCTCTGGATGCTCAGAGCTTTTGGTCATGCTCTTCCACTGTTTTCCCCAGGTGAAAATATCACCTATTACTTTAGAACCCTCAACACCATCATTGCTTTTTCCCTGTATTTTCCTGTGAAATACTGTGGGTGCCAAACACAACACAAATTGCTGTCTGCAGAAACAGTGTCTCCCAGAGGAGGTGCAGAATGTGCACAAACATGTGCTCTGTTTTCCTAAGGACACCTGCCAGAATCCTGCTGATGCATCAAGCATAGGAAAATACTTGGCACAAGCCATGTCTCAAAGATTTCTCTCCTTGTAGGTAGTGGAAAATATTCCTTTTAAAATATACTTACTTCATTTTCTTGGTTCTCTCTCTATAAGTGAATGCTTCTGTCACAGCCACTCGTGGTTTCTCAGGTCTCTCAGAGCACTTCCACAATCCCATTTTAGCTCTGCCTCAAGGTGAGGGGTGTGAACTGCAGTCGTGCTGCACTCTTTCTGCTCTGTCCTGTGATTCTTAGAGTTCTCCTTTTTTCCAGAAGAATTCTCTATTATTTTTCAGGCTTTTTAAGTCCTTGGACTGTCCAACAAATGCATCTTCTTAATGGCACTAAGTTTTTTTGTAACCCATTAATGGGTACTGCTTTCACTGCCATACTCAAATTGTTCTGAAGTGGTGGCATGACTAGAGTATTAATATACAAAGCACCAGCTTGCTCAGGAAGGACGGGCAAGATTATACGGAATGAGATATACTGCTCTGCACCCAAAGGTACGTATGTGTGCTGGGAGATCCAGGAGGGATCAGTGGAGGAAGCGACAATCTCTGAGAAGGTCAAAGGGGAAAAGAATATGAGGAGGTTGATTGTGGGGATTGCAAAACCGCGAACAGGACCCAAGGTTTTTTGAGTCTAAATGGCAGTACCAGGCAAAGAACAGGATTTTATATTAATGAGAGATTTTAATAACCCAGGTATTCATTCATGAAAGAATGCAACAGAATGACGATGTCCAGTGAGTTCCTGGAATTACTGTCAATGTTGTTTAAAAACTGGAGGAAGAAGTCAGAAAGTGGATTTTTCCAGATTTAATGCTAAGTAGCAAAGAATTGTGTAAGAGTGTGAAGGTGAAAGACAAAAAAAAAAGTAAGAGTAACCTTGGAGTCACAGGGTATATGATCCTTGGAAAGGAAATGAAAAGTGATAGACTAGAAGTGTAGAGGAGTCAATAAACTACCAGATAGCTGGTAGCTAAGTAAATATAAGTAATAAAGACAGCTGTAAATTACTCAAAGAAATGTTTCTAAGGACACTAGTATACATTATTCCACATCAGAGAAACTATAGACAGTGTAAAAAGAGACCAAACTGGTTAAGCTATGATCATTCATAATATATGCCCAAAGGAAGTAAAATGATGTCAGATTACTCAGGGCACTGAAAAAAAGGAGAACGATCATATACAACCAAAATCTGTGCTGTTCACATTGGTTTTCTCTCAGATTATCAGCTCTAACCACCTGCACTAGTACAACAATCATAAGGCTTAGAACAGATAAGAGCTAAGGGAATTCTTAGACAAAGTTAGGTGCTTTCAGATCAGTTACATCTGCTTGATAAACACCATCTGTGGATGGCACAAAACCTTGATTATGAAACTGTATCCGTAAAAAAAAACCAACCCTATCAGCAGTTCTGTGTTACAGTACAGATATATTTCTAGAGAGCTTCCATAGGAATCTGTTCTGGATAATTTTCTGCTTGATGTCTTTCCTGAGGACCTGAATAATACAATATATCTAATAAGCTGGCAGATGACATGGAGCTGGAGGGACTGCAAACGGAATTAGAATTCAAAATTATCTTGAAGAAACTTACTGAATAAATGACCAGCAAAAACCAGAATGAAAATGAATAGGGACAAGTTTAAAGTGCTACACTTGTGCGAGTATTATAACCTGAACATATATGAGTTGTGGGGGCACCTGGCTACCTGTCAGTTCTTCGAAAAGATGTCTGGAAGATGTAAGGGGTCATGAGATGAGCAGGACTCAACACAGTCATGCTGTTTCAGAAAGGCAGACCCAGTACTGGGCTGTGTAAACAGGAGTCTAAGTTAGAAGGCAGAGAAAGGTTTTGACCTGCTCTCGTGAGTATTGCTAAGGTATCAGCTGAAGCATCATACTCAGCTTCAACTAATGCCCTTCAGAAAGCATAGAAACTAGTTCAGAACAATCCAGCAGAGTCCAGCATGAATGATTGGTGTTAGAAAACATGACCTGGGAGGAACACGCTTGCACAGCCTAAACAACGCAGAGAGAAGATAGAGGGAAAAGGAGCTATACAAGACAATTATTCTCAAATAGGTAAAAGGTCCCATTAAAGAAAAAAATTCCTTTTATTGCAAAACCACATTCATAGATCACAGCAAATCTTTTAATTTCAGCATTAAGTAAAACTTTCTAGTGGTGAATTAGTAGAGAGCTAGATTAGATTGTTTATGAGTAGGGAAATAACCGAATTTCCATCACTGGAGGTTTTTAGGAACAGGTGAGAAACACAACTGCTAAAATTCACTTAGAAATAGCTTTTTCTATTAGTGGGTAAAGTGGTGTGACACACGATCTCTTGACTATCTTCCTAGCCATATATTCATTACTTGGAAGCCTAAACCTTACTTGTTTGTCACTTCCTTTCTGTGGATTTTTAGTGTTAGAATTCATGATGGCACTGCTTTGGCTAGTATGCCTCTGTTCTTAAAATCTGGAACTGTCCCACTTGCTTTCAGGCTTATAGCCCATGCATTTTTATTTACAACACTTTCCACTGATCCTGTAAAAAAAAAAAATCCTTTAAACTGGCAGTTCTGTAACGGCCCTTTTCATTCCTGCGGACCACCCCTTCCTGCCACTTGGAAAGTT
>NW_010424014.1:0-7368 GCF_000710305.1 Buceros rhinoceros silvestris | reverse complement strand
CTGCTGACCACACCTTCCTGCCACTTGGAAAGTTTTACACAGTGAAGCTGTCCTTTAGGTCTTGCATCTTATTCCACGGATCAGGATAATTTTCCATATGTTGTCTTCACAGAATACGCAGTTCCATAGACTGTTTTGAATTACACTAATTCTTAGTATCAGTCTAGACTATGTAAATCCTTTTACATGCTCAAGACTATTCTAACTGTGGTAAATAAAATTAGCAAGGACAGACTGGATCACTGTTTCTATTCCTATTCATGCTAACATTCCTAGATAGATGATATTGAACAGGCACTTAGAAAAAAAAAAAGAGTATGTTGAGATCAGGTTAATGGTAAACACATTCAAAATTTTAAGATGACAGGTGTTTGACCTTCAAAATATAAAGAAGAGAATGATTAGGAGAATGAAGGGTGGTGGCAGGAGCACATGGTTTGCATGTAAATCCATGGTATAGGGGCAGATTTTGTTCAGGACAAGGTGAGAAGGAGAATCAGGAGGATCTGGTGAATGATGCCAGCTCTTCCTCTTTTCCTTAACCCCACTCTTCCTAGCAATCCATTCTTGGGGATTTTGACTTGTGCTCAATTTCCCTAGCAGCAGAGTTCATATGTACTTGATTACCCACACAGGAGACAATTTAACCACGAAAACCTCACATGTGAGGGATTAGCTGAGGGCAAATTAGGTCTCTTAAAACTCTTAATGTAAGTATAGTCATGACAGCACAGTTTGATTAAATTGAAACATTTCACTTAGCAAAGTACAGATTTAATTCTAATAATTTTAAAGGTGTTGAAAAGGAAGGGATACCTATTTCACTCAGCACATACTGTCCGCACATCTGTGTCCTTGAGGCAAACAGTGAACAAACCACAATGGGCAAAAAACCACGATTACCTTTCCTGTACACCACTCATCTTCTGGTACTTGCAATTGTTATGGGCACATCTTCATGATTTCTACAAATCCTATTACACCTCATATAGAGAAATTAGGTTATTGACACAAAGTCTTATTTGAGAGGCAAGAAACGGTGTTTGACTGTATTAAGATAAAATATAAATGTTACAAATTATCTCTTTTATTTACTGCAGATATAAAAATAACTTATTTGTAATGTCATGCAAATGCTCTTCAAGATAGTACTGCCATCTTTTTCGCATTGTAACAGTTTCTCTAGTGACCGTGGTTTTCATTCTTAATTTTTATGTTTACCATCAGTCATGCAATTCCAATTGACATATGATTTCATTTTTCTGCTACATAAACCAATTTTACATTGGTGTAGTTCCAGTAAGTGGGGTTTCTCACGCCATAGGAAAAGCACCAAGCACTTTTTTATTTCCTTTAGTTTTTCTGTCCTAGAGTTTTTGGACCAGATTCTTCTCTGATTTAATTTTTCTCTGTTGTCATCAGTGCAGCTCTGTTGGACTTACTCTATTGGCAAAATTCACTGTCATTGTACAAGTTAACTTCGAAATGAGTTAGTTAAAACTTCTGCTGTTCTGTTTTACTGAAATCTTTCCTCTGGGTTGAATATTTTGAGCTCTGGTCCTGCCCTCATGGGTATCCATGTCATTTGCTAAAATAATTTGAGTGAAATTGCAGGCCCAATTTGCAACTGCCTAAAAATAATTGCCTTGAAATCAATGGCTGGTCTTCAGAAGCCTAGTTCATACATTGTGTGCGAAGTGATAGATTACTTAAGAGTTTAATACTTAGAGTGACTCAGATGGATTACGTGAACTGCTTTATCCACCAGCTAAAAATGTGTTCTCTTCTGCCTCACTTTTGCCTTGTAGAGAGGGGAAAAAGGCAAAGCAGATTCCTGACTGGTCCCGACTTCAGTAACACAGAGAACAGCCCCGCAGGTGTGTGTGGAGACTGAGAAAGCGTGCAGCCCCCACCCTTTTACAGTTGCTCACAACTTAAAAGCCAGTCAGCAGCAGGCACAGGAAGAGAAAAGGTCACAAGAGGACAGTGTCCATGGCCAGCGTCAGGTTTCAGAATAGGGAACCATAAGGGAGCAAATGAAAAACATTTGGACTTAATTAAGGCACTAATCTGGAAAAATGAGGAACTGTTGAAAGCTGCAGAGTTGGGGCATTGTACAAACTTCTTTTCTTCATTGCAAAGTAACTTTGCAGTAGCTTCTGCTACTGAGAATAAGGAAGGGAGAGGCTGGTGGAAACTGTGGTTCTGAGGTCTACTCTAGGGCACTGCTTTTTTTATAGTGCACTGGCATCAAGAAAGGCAGAGGAGGGAGTACAATAGGAAAGGGGTCTGGAAGAAAATGGCATACATTGCTTAGAGCTTTGCTCCTCAATGGATAGCACTTTCGCATATTTGAAAATACGTATTTCTCCCAGAAGCAGCTTTTCAGTTGTCATATTAAATTTTCTGCTAGACAATACTCCTTGTGCTTACATGTAGTATATAAATAGCAGGTAAGTCTTGAGTTATATAAAATAATGTTGTGGATAATATGCACATATATTCACTTGTATTTATCTCAAAGAAAAACAAAGCGTGGGGGGGAGTGTGAGGAGGACAGCTGCACCAAACGAGATGAAAGAAGACAAGATGCTAGAGTTCCTTCTACCCTTTGCAAGGCCTATCTACACTACAGCTTTAATTAGCTACAGGGGTATCTGACTTAGCTCCATTCCTCTGTGTTTTGTCACAAGTTTGGATACAATAGTACTGAAGAACAAAATTAGGGTACTTTAATATAGTCAGTGGCCTGTCCATGCTTTTAACATGAAAAACATATGAGAAAAACTATAACTCTGGGTATCCCAGACAGGCAGAGACACAAAATGCTCAACCTCGAAGGCTATCTTTCCAACTGCTGTGAATTGGCATAGCTATCCATCTGAGGAATGCAGTGCAGCTCAGTGTGGCAGTGGTATAAATTAACCCATTAGAAGCTGTATGCACATGTATGAGGTTATTGAATAAGCAGAGATTCCAGTTAGATGAGGGTCAATATGGCTGTTGTGTAACTAAATGCGTAATTCCTTTATTTCTTCATGGCCAAAATGAGGACTAAGAAGTATATTTTGTCCATATGCAGAGGCTATGGCAGATTTGCTATAAGACTAGGTAAGCATGTAATGCAAAACTTTTTATGGAAAGACTGAATTCCAGTCCAAGATTCAGGACAGAGGGATGCTCATGACCAGGGAAAAAGGAAACAGAAATTATTAATTTACATCAGCTTCCTTCTACCTTTTAGAATCACATTTAATGGAGACAATCAATTTTCAGAATAATCAAATTACAAGATGGATGTTAAGCTCTTTATCCTGCTCTAGTTTCCATCTGCAATTTTTCAGCTTTGCCAGTTTTAGGACCTTCATGGCTGCATTCTTATTTAAAGAACACTGTCTTCATTAAAGCTTGTATCACATAGGGTATGGCCCTCAATCCAGGTCTGTCATCGCTTGACTGTGGTACCCTGGTTCTCCCATGCAGTGCTTTGTATGGAGCTGTCTGGGCAAACCATTTGCAAGCTGTACATAGAAAGCGGCTCGAGTACCTGAGAGTAGCCTGCATCTATTTTGGATTACAATACATAAAGACAAGGTGGTGCAAAGCAACCTCTTGTTCCCTCTCATAGCATACAGGTAAAGGATGGAGCATTGGTGTCTACTGAGGTAAAGAATTACTTTAATAACTTCATATTATTAATTGAGAAAAATTAAATGTAGCTTATTTTTGATAGAAATTGTACTATTAGGTAAGGAGATTTAGAAGTTTGTGGGTCTCACGTGAAAGTTCTTCTAAAATCACATTTTGTGGCAATTCTTTCTAAACATGGCTGTGGGGTGCAGTAAACAGTACAGCTGTTGCTTTGAAAAAGTCTGTGTCTGCAGTGGTATGAAAATAAAATCCCACATCAAAGGGTCCAGTACAAGTTAGCCTGACACACAGACAAAGGGCATTTGTGCAAGGATGTGTGGGGGGGTTTTCTAAGCAGTGCTTTTGCATTTTATTCTCTTTGAATTGCAAATATTTTTGTCTTCTCTTGTTTTCTCATCACTGGTGAAATTTGTTCTCTTTCAATTGTAGTAGACAACTGGACAGGTGTACCAAAAGCCCCAAAGCTGCAATGGAAGCGATGCTTGCGTGGCTCACTAGAAGCTGGTAAAAGTTATTCTGGTGTAATTTAAGCCAGATTTATGCTGATGGAATACCTCTGGGTGAAATCCAGGTCTTTTTGAACTCAGGGCAAAGACTGACTCCAAGGACGGCCAGATGAAATCACCTTACAGAGAAAGCATTGGAAATACTTTTGTTATTTATACATTTGACTTAAGCTGAGTGATCTAACTGTTGATGCATTTCAGTAATGTAAGTCTCTGATGCCTTTAAAGTCAACGGAGCTAATCTTGTTTTACATAAGTGGGACTGGGATCAGGATTTGTCCCAAAGGCTTTTTTTCTTTTGTTTAAGAGGAAGAAGTAGAACTAAAGGTTCTTATTTACAGCTGAATAAAGATGTAAAAACAAGAGTAGATATAGGGAGAAGGAAGGATTACAGTAAAGTTCTGTAAAGTGTCCAGCCTAGTAGGGAGCAGCTTATGTTGTCACTGCCTCTGCCAGCCTATATAGTTACAGGCCATCCTTATGTTTCTTCTCCAAAAGCCTCATCAAGGAAGTTTCTGCCTTCTCTTATATTACCTTGCTCACCTAGAGCATCACCAAGCAGGTTTTCTATTCCTTTTTAGCTCTTGAAAAGGTTAGCAGCATTTTAATGTTTGTAAGTGGCATCTGTGTAAGATAGCTAGATGTGAATTCCTTTTCTTTTTTTTAAGCCTGTACTGCTGTCTGAGGCAAATTTAGCCATAAGTGACAGGCAGTAATCATTAATGTCCTGCCATGCATGTGTGTAGACTGCTGCAGAGGTCCTGGGCTCAGTCCTGTCCTTCAGAAGTGATACATTTAATTCCACCTAGGAGTCACTATACAGGAACATCTAGAAGGCACTGTCAGAGTAAATGAAGCAGAAAAGGTGGCCCTAAAATCAGTGGACAGGAATATTCCCCCTCTGCTTTCTGAAGAGCTGCCAGTTCCTCCTGTGTATACACCTGGTAGAACAGCACTGTTCAAAGAAACATCTCAATCTTCCCTGGCAACAGGCCCAGAAGCTGATCTGCCAGCCCTCCCTAACCTGGTTGACTACTAGCAGGCAGTAAGTGGGGGTAGCCTGCTTCACAAAGAGTAAGAGCAACCTATTTCTTCTGCAATGGACAACTTCCACTCTTCTGCTCTGGTGCTGCAACTCTCAGGTGACTTTTAGGACACAGGTTTCTAGGAAATGCCCTCTGTCTTTCTAACAATCTGCTATGACCCTGATCATCTTGACTTTTTCTTCACCACCTACCCCAGGAGCCCAGTTGAGCCCACAAGCATGTCATGTATCACGTGCAGTGATTCCAGAAAAACAGCTTTTGAGTCTTCATCCTCCTGCTCTTTTTCCATTAAGCATATTCCCATGTCCTCAGAAGCCCTATGAAACTACACTGCCAAATGTGTCTGCCTGCACGCCTGCCAATGCATGTATACTCTGATAGACGTGCTCGTGGCATGCAGCAGCATCCCCTACACTGCCTGTCAGCAGGTCAAAAGCAGCACTGGCAAAATCATTAGCTGCCAGCAGAAGAATTATGGGAGGTGTTAGTTTTAAGTCCAATGTACAATCTGTGGTTTTTGGTAGGCATCCTAGAATTCACTATTAGAAAATTCTCTGCGGAATAGCTTTGTGGAATACTGGAGAATTTATTCCTATGGAAGTAGAGCTGGAGAGACTGTATGATTAAGAAGAAAAGCATCTTGACTGTGGAAAAAGAAGGTGGTATGGGTGCACTTCTGTTTAATATCGTTTAATTACTGCACTTCCAATGCATGAATAAGCTAATCCAATAACCCCAAGTGGACATATCCAAGAATTTCCCACTGACGTCCCCCATAACCTACCCACTCTTTGCAACTTTCCTGTCCATGGACTAGCAGAAAGGACTGCTAGTTTTGTACACTCGATTCTTCAGCCTGTTCTGGTTAGAAGTACCCTACAATAACTTCGTTCCGATCTCTCTTCCCTAGAGAGAAAAGCTCTTACGTTAAAAACCAAAACCACCCTTCTCTCGTATTCTGGTATTTCATATTGTGTATACTCTGTCATCTTGAATTTTACCAATGCAAATTCAGAGACACGATCTTTCAGCATGGGGGAAAGATGTAGTTATTTATACATAACATAGAACACGATTTGGTATCTGTTCCCAGCTATATATATATAAAAAGACAACTACCAACTCAACATCTCCTGAAAAATTCACATTCTCACTTCAGTGACACTTTTTATTGTGCACCTTCATTTGGCTTAGTATGCTATGCGTGGAAGCATCAGATCTAGAATCATTAGTTACTAAACTTTTACCTCTTATTTCTAGTTTAATGCAGGGTGTTGTTTTTTTTTTTAATTTCAAAATAATTCCGATTAAATTTTCAAGTCTGAAGTATATATTTAATAAAAATACGAAGCCATTTGTGTACATTAGTACCTTTGTTTTCTTCTCAGATTCACCCATTTAATCTATCTAGGACCACGCCTGGGTCTTAAAAGCTTGAAAACTTTGTACTGAGTGACAGTATCAGTTAATCAGTAATGCTTTAAATAACATTTTTGTGTAACATTTGGGAAAAACCAATAGCACATTGGCAATAGCAAAACTTATATTTTCTCCATCCTTCTTCCAGGTGTAAATCAAACTTTAACTTTCTCACACTAACGTTCTCTTTCAGATGTGTAACAGATCCATCACATTTCACCTCTAAATATGATGCTCTGACTCTCAATTTCATGTAACTTCACTTATGGAATATGCTCACTCATGCATTAAAAGATAGTTGCTGCTTTTTCAAAAGGAAATAAACAGTAGGGTATATGTTATCATCATTATCAAAGTGAGCTTTATTGAATTATTCCTTTGACTATTCCTTTGACATTCAACTTTAAATCTCAGTAATTCAAATGAACAAATGGACTAATAAAACACTTGTCTGACCAAAGTTTATCTATTCTCGTGTCCTATCTCCTAGCAGATACATAGGGAAGAATATTACAAGGAAAGCCTATTTTGGTAGTTCTTTGGAATACACTCCCACATGCCATAATTTGCAGCCCTGGGGCTACCTAATCCAAAGCTCATTTTCTTGCATGTAAAATCCTCCGTGGGTACTCCATACTTGTCCATTTCTCACAATCCTTATGTTTCCATGGAGAAATTTAGCTACAGTTACTATATTTTAACATATTATAATATTATTACTGTATATATTGATATATTATTAATAT
>NW_010424013.1:26503-27948 GCF_000710305.1 Buceros rhinoceros silvestris | reverse complement strand
GGTATATCGGTCCCTTGACCCTTAACACCAGGCTTGCTGGTTCCTCTTTCCAACGTGCCTTGAGGAAACACTAAATATACTGCAGATAATCTTGATTTCATCTTTCAGTGAGGCTGGAGCTGACAGAGGTCAACAGAACCTACTGTGGGTTTAACCTGGATGCAGGCGTTAGCAATGTGCTTCCCTCCTCGTCCAAGATGTGCCAGTTCACTTTGCTGTTTGGAATAAGATGCTCATAAAGGCAATTTCCAGCCCACCCAGTGTTGCTGCAAAGCATCCTGGCAGGATTCCCCATGTGTCCTGACCATCACACAGGCCAAGTGCTGCAGCCAACCGCAGTCAGAGCTTATTTCTAGGGTTTTCACTATTGTCATTGCTGCAGTTATTGCTTCTATCACTGTGGGAGCTCTTTGAAGTCATCCTCAGCCCTGTGACCTTGTTACAGTAGACGCTATCAGAAGACAGCAGATGTCACCACGAGCTGAAGACTTAAAATCTTCACCATCGAAGCCAGCTCAGCAGAAAACAAATTATTTTTCTTCTAAAAGGAAGTTACTTCCAAAAGTCTTAGCCCACAGCTGCTTGTTTGCAGGAGAGAAACCCTCCCTGGTTACTCAGCAGAGACATCTCCTGCCTAGGCCAGGTGATGACAACAGCAAAGCCACCCACGGGTGAGGGACAGGGATGGCAGAGGGAGGGGAAATTGCTCACACACCACTCATAGTCTGGACATGGCCAGGTAGTGCCAGCTGGCTTCAGGGACAGGAAATGGGTCCTGACTGTTTAATTGACTGGAAGGCATGTCTCCAGTGTGTCCAAGGCCACAGGAGCAGAGCCAGAAATATGCTGCAGGACTTTCTTCCCTTGGACCAGTGAACTCAGAGAAATGGAGGTGAGGGAAATAGAACTGAGGATGTTGGTTTGTGTTTGGGTCTGTCGGTAGATTTCCATAGGCTGCAAACACAACATGGAGAGAAGGATGACCTGATAAAAGGGATGCTTAGAAAAGGAAGGATTTTATGTTTATTTCCTATCATCCACTTCCAAAGAGAAAACCTGGAGATGCACAGGATGGAGATGTGGAGAGGACATTCTTTCCATTCCCAAGGAGCTCCTGCAATGAAAACTGAGTTAGAGGAAAGCTCTGGGAAAGGAAGTGGGGATTTGCTGAGGGCACACACTGCTCTTTTGTGGGTGGGTGACTGGTAGCACAGTGTGCTCTGCCACACTACACGGGCACTAGGTGGTAGAGCTTGCCCCTCCATCTTACTGCGTCCTTTGGTGAGGAGGGACAATTTGGGAATAGAGACCACAGAGAGCTGAGAGCACGAGACAGTGTATTTCTGGCTCCTACCGCCTCTTCCTCCTCAGGTTCCCAATCCAGCCACCCCCTCCCAAAGGAGCTGTTCTGGGCACCGTGCCGGAGCAACCCAGGCTCTGGGTCT
>NW_010424013.1:26226-26427 GCF_000710305.1 Buceros rhinoceros silvestris | reverse complement strand
GCCACCACAGCGGCAGTCCGGCTCACGGGCAGCCGAGAGGAAATCCAGACCCCTCTGCCAGGAGGAGGCAGGCGCGGTCCCTGCTCCCGGCCGCAACCACCGCGAGCGAAGCTCCCAAAGCCCGGGCGGAGACACGGCGCCTTTCAGCAGCTGTCCGCAGCCTGTGAGCCCCGTCTCCCCCGGGCCGTGCCAGCCGCAGCG
>NW_010424013.1:20148-25848 GCF_000710305.1 Buceros rhinoceros silvestris | reverse complement strand
TTCCCTCCCACAGACCGCTCCAGATCTTTATTTAGGGCAAACTCGGATAAGATCGAGAAACGATCTGGCAGATTTTCTGTCTGGCCTTTCGTGCCCTTCAGCAGTGGCTGCATCTGCAAGGACAGAGCTGCACATCTGGAGAGCAATATTCAAGCTACCTTCCACCTGACTGGCTCAGGTGCTGCAAGCAACACAAAGGATGCAGGTGGAAGAGGTGCAACCAGGCTTGGTACATCAGTTGTTGGGGTTCTCTTTCCTTATCCTTGCTGCTGTTGGGTGTTTTTAAGCATTCTTTTACCTTTCCACAGAAACCTTTTAGGTGTTTGCAATTGCTCTACCTCTCTCAGCC
Organism: Buceros rhinoceros silvestris; assembly: GCF_000710305.1. Classification (NCBI taxonomy): domain Eukaryota; kingdom Metazoa; phylum Chordata; class Aves; order Bucerotiformes; family Bucerotidae; genus Buceros; species Buceros rhinoceros. The sequence continues at coordinate 25,499 of NW_010424013.1, read as the reverse complement.
CCTGGGGTGTAAGATCTGACCCTAGCCACCTCAGTCCTATACTCCTCTGACAACCTCTCCCCTAGACATCCTCCATCATTCTCTCTCACAGACCCAGCTGCTCCACGGCCTTAAACGCATCAGAGCACCTGCCCGCCTCGTGGCCCACTTTCCTGCGGATTAAACATTTGTCTGATGGCCATAAGCTGCTTAAAAATGTCTTGGGCAAAGCCCCTTTGTGAGTGCCCTGAGAATAACTGGTTCCCTGCTGGGACCACTGCTATGCCCCCACACCAAAGCATTTCTTATAGATGGGTCATCTGTTTTCTTTCCCTTTTGTTCATCCAGTCCTCTCATCTCCTTTCCACAGCCATGACTGAGTGAAGAATTTGAGCCATCATGGACAAAGTGAGATGGCCTAGTTTATGTGGCCAAAGACACTATGCAAGCCTCCAGCTCTTTCCCACCCTGCTCCATCTCTCTGGGATATCCTAATCCCAATCTCTTCTCCCAATCCCATACCGCCTTCACTAAATCAGGTCCCCAATGTTTTAGGATCTTTTTAATGAGCCTGACAAAACCCAAATAAAATCAGAGCAAAGATATCCATTGCTTCCAGGATTTTCCTCCCTCACAAGCCTGGTAGCGCCATATCTCCATTGCTTGACACCCCCCTGCCACCTCTGACCATGCTGAAACCTCCAGCCTAGCCCCCAAAAGCATCAAATGCAAATAAAGTGCCCCAAACCCAGATCAGCAGCTTTTTTGACAGGACACGGCATGGGAGGGTGATCAAGATGAATGATACTGGAGATATCTGGTGCAGACAGTAAGAGTCGGGGTTTTTTTCAATGGGAATTTTTTATCTTGATGACTTTAACCTGTTACTCATTTTTTGCCTCCAGAGGATGTATGTTGTAGGCCACTGCCCCTCTGCTCATACTTGCTTGAAAGTGAATACAGCCTCTAAAATCTAAACAATAATACATCTTACTATGCTCTGATTATCCAGCAAATCAATATCAGAAAAGCCCCAATACAAGCACTATAAACAAGGCAAGGAATTGCAGCAACACCCCTAAAATCAGGGGGATTCATGCAGGGCTTATGCTATTAGAGGAGAACAATGGGATGGGTACATCAGGCGATGCTAAGCTAGGGCTCCTAAGCTGTGGCTTCTTGAGGATTAGAGAAGGAAAGCTTGTGGGGGAGGTGGCTGGAGTGGAGGAATGAGGAAAGGCTTAATTTTGCCAGGTTTCAGAGTATCAGGATAGTTGGTGGCTGTGATCCCCTTTGGGAAAGTGGTCTGGTAGGAGGGGAAGTCTCATGGGCTGCATGGGAAGGAGAAAATGAGGCAAGGTGGTGCTATTGCCCGGGAATATGTTCTGGTTTTTAGTAGTATGTGGGGTGCCCCCCTTGTGTGTGGAGTCCCAAGGCAGGTGCTCTGCAGGCAGTAGCATTGGAGAGCAGTCCTTCAGCTCCCACCGCTCATGGTGCTGCAAGGATCGGGAGAGAGCAGATGGGAAGCTGCACAGTGGCATAAGGGAGCTGCTTAGGAGGGAAGGGAAGCAGGATAGCCAGCGAGGGCAGGGACATACGCAGGCAAGAAGGATTCCAGGTGCAGAATATGACCAGAGACCAAAAAGGAGGAGGTTACACTGACCGAGGTGAAGCGATGGCTTCGTAAGTACCTTCCCTTGGCACAGGGAAGGGGTAGGTAGGTGCTAGACCTGTGGCTGGAAGAGGGGAAAAAATGGAGGGAGGAATAGTGGCAGGGCATGAGGGCAATTCATCTAACGCGTGTATGGCCAAGAGGTGGTCCTGGGGGTCTGGTCTGGTCTGGTGTTTCACTGGAAGGGAAAAGTTGGATGCTCAGAGTCAATAGCAGCAGTTAATTGCCTAGAGAATCAAAAAGGACGTGAAGTGCATCCAAAGTCGCTCAGAAAGGCAGACATACCACGGTTAAGAAAGGCTCCAGCCTCACCAGCTCCACAGCTCAGTCTGGTGGAAGATGTGGCCCAGCACATGTTCAAACATGTTCAGTCCTCCCTAGGTATCTCTCTGTGGAGGAAGTCCCAGGCCCACCTGGACAGACCTGTTCACAGCTGCGTTGCAGGCACTACTGGTGTCTCCAGGATGCTTTTGTGATATCCACACACCACACATCTTGGGGCATCTCCCAGCCCAACAAACAGCCAAACAGCCCTTCCAGCATCCTTTGAAAGGCTCTTTGAGCATTTACCTTGAGCTTGACTTGGACCATCTGCCATTTGGTTCACTAGTCAGACACCAATGTCCTGCTACACCCTTGAAGGGTGGATTCATGCCTCCAGACCCTGTCTAGAGATAGATCTCCCTTTGGAGGCATTTGTTGACTATAGAGAGAGTGCAGGAAAATGGGGTCCAGGGAAGGTGGTCCCATACTCATGGACCCTGCTGTGCAAGCCATATCAGAGGACAAGAGCCCGAGCTATTCAATATCTCATAACAAAGGGTGGTGAACAGAAATAAAGGGCTAAAACTCAGGTCTGTCTGCTTTTGCATCTGCTCCCCATGGGCCAGACCGACCTCTGGTCCATTTGCCCCAGGTTTGTTTTTGCCCACAGACATAACTGCCTTCCCAGCTGGGAAGATGGACAGGACCAAGCAGGCATCGACCTAAGGAGCAGTATAGTAGTGTCAAGGCTGTGTGCTGTGTCTGTCTCATGCCCTGCACTCTTGTGCAGCCCGTTGCTAGGTGGATCTGGGTCGCTTGGCTTTTCACTTGGGCTCTTGCACTACTCACAGAGGTAAGGACCAGGCATGTAGATGCTGTGGCTGTGTTAGTCTGCAGAAATCCCTTCAGAAAAGCTGATGTGAGCAATGACCCCAGCCGTAGCCACGTGTATAGGGCAAGAGCACCTCACCAGACTCTCTTCAGAGATTCAGAAATCTCGTAAGAGATTTATGATTTAAAAATTTCCTCATGCATACACCAAAGCCAGAACAGAGTGGGCGGTTGGGCTGAACCAGCCAGAAAACCAGGGCCAGGCCTGCTCACTATTCTTGAAGCCCTTTGTCATGCCTGGCCACGTCCGTGCTATTAAACTCTCTCAGTCTTCGAAACAGGGTGGTCCCTCCAGATGGCCTGATGGGAATGGTCCCTGGTCTATGCTCACTCCTGTGCTTCCCAGCGTTGGGTCATTGCTCGTTCATCTGGGCTGAAAACAGCAAGTTTAGCAGCATGGGTGAGAATCTGCGCCCCAGGTATAGGCATAGCCCCATGGAGTTTAGCTTCAGGTATGGTAGAGTAGGACAGTGGTCATGTGGCCATTATGACCGGGACAGAAGCAAACCAGGACTATATAGCGAAGGCCTTCACCAACAGTGTCAGCTCATAAGATATGAGGCAAAATTGTAACTCATGCAAAGAAAAGAATCCTCCTTTTTGCTGTAAAAGTGAAAATGCTGCAACTGAGTAATTACTCCAGCCCTGGCTACCCAGTCAGAAAGCATCAGGCATTTCCAAGCAGCACTGAATGAGGGACCGACGGGGCTGGCTGGCATTTCATCCCAACTTCCTTTCACTTGAGCAATCCGCTCTTGTGACTCTTGCTTTAGCCGCTTTTACGGCTCTTTGCACTCAAGGCTGCAGCAGCATGTGCTTGGAGAGATGCTAAATGGTTTTTGTGACATTGTTTTGCTGAAAAGTAACATTTTTTTCCTTCTCCCTGAAGAGCTGTTCCTCCTGTTACTTGTGATACCTGGTGAATTTCACTGAGAAATGTGATCGCTAGCCAAATTGTAGTCTCAAACACTGACTTTATTTTTTTCTGTAAATACCACCTGAAAGTTTAACTGGGTGCACTCATCCGATGGGTCCCTCTTCTGATGGGTCTCAAATGGTGTCAGCCCAATAAATGACCTTCCTTCTTGCATCTGTTAATATCCCTGCTCTTTTCCCAAACATACCTGAGATCTTTACCCAGAGAAGAGAAAGGATGTGTTGGATGTTTCATGAGTGATATTCACCTTTGCTCCAAGGTGCTGGAAAAACCTGAAGAGCAGCACAAGTATTATCTGGTTCGTGGAGAGAAAATGGTCAAAAGTCTGGAACAGTCTGAGGATATTCAAGTGAAAAAGAGGAACCAGAGGGCTGAAACTCTCTTTCCATTTTACTCTGCCATGTATAATATAAGTCACTGGATGTCACTCATTGAAGGTAAAGTTCGAGGGAGGTGCAGCACATCAGAGGTCCCCCACTGTATATAGCCAATTTACGGACTTCACTGCTAAAGAAGGTCACCGAGTCAACTGCTGTGACTGGATAACTGCATGACCATGAACATTTGTAGCTCTGCATGTGAAGATCCTGTAATAAAGGTAATCGAATCTCATGTTCCAGCACATAAATGCATCTTCTGTGGCAGCCAGGAAAGAAGTGTTCCACCCACACGTCCAGAACTGTGCAGTTAGTTTGGTGTGCTATGGAGGTAACCTCTGAAGCTTCAGGTTTTGGCCATCACCAGAGGCAGAAAGCAGGGTTTGATGAGCCGGTGGTCTAACCGGGTATGGCAATTCTTGTGCAAGAGCTGGGGAGATCACGGAAGGGGAAGTGTGCAATTAATGAGCCATTTTGCTGCCACATTGGGAAATATATGCGGTTCAGTAGTAGCCTCAACAGCAAACTGCAGTGTGAAACATCGAGAAACATCGGAGGGCACTGACGCAACAGAGTCTGAAATATCCTCGGAGGCTGCAGGTGGCACCTTGCCCAGTTCAAGAATGAGGACTGATGAAGAAGCCCTCAGTGAACACTAAAACACTGAACCTCCTTCCCATGACAAGCCACTGGTATTCACAGTAATGAAAAAACTGGCAGAGTTACCGCTACTGCAAACCAGAGAAGAAATACAACACCCTGGTGGGTGTGATGCTGGTGGTCAAAGATTGTGGTATACATGCCCAGGGAGGTGGTGGAGTCCCCATCCCTGTCAGTGTTTAACAGACGTGTCGATGTGGTGCTGAGGGACATGGTTTAGGGACTCTGGCAGTGCAGGGTGACTGGTTGTACTTGGTAATCTTAAAGGTCTCTTCCAACCAAAATGATTCCGTGATTCTGTGTAAATCTTGGAAATCAGAATCCGTGCACGTCTACCCCAACTAAAACTTCCACCATATGCAAGAGAAAAAAGCAATGTGGCAGTAAGACAACTCTGCCTTTACAGCACGAACAAGGCACTGCAGAGCTGGAATGTGTGGAGGTGAGAAGATAACAAACAAGCAGCATCTTGGAGAAAATGGCATCATCCAGTTGTGTGGACACTGATCACACAAAAATGCTCACTGTGGCTGGGACAGAATCACAGAAACATTGTTATTGTGAAAGAACA
>NW_010424013.1:12003-20034 GCF_000710305.1 Buceros rhinoceros silvestris | reverse complement strand
CACTCCCAGGGATGGGACCCCCACCCCCCCCCTGGGCAGCCTGTTCCAATGCTTCACAACCCTCTCTGTAAAGAAATTTTTTCTAATATCCAATTTAAACCTCCCCTGGCACAACTTGAGTCTGTTTCCCCTAGTCCTGTCACTTGTTACATGGGAGAAGAGACCGACCCCCATCTCGCTCCAACCTCCTTTCAGGTAGCTGTAGAGAGCTATAAGGTCTCCGCTCAGCCTCCTTTTCTCCAGACTAAACACCCCCAGTTCCCTCAGTCACTCCTCATAGGGCTTGTGCTCTAGGCCCTTCACCAGATTCATGAAGGGGACACAGGATGTGTGCTCTTCAAACCTAAATGTCTGAGTGGATGCATCTTTGATTACAGGACCAAGCTCTGTGTCAGGAGGCTGTGAAAGCCTGTAACTTTGGCGGGTCAGCATAGACTGGAGCAGAAATGGATGTTTCCCAGCAAGCAGAGAGCTGTGGAATATTCTATTGAAAACCAGCGCCAGGAAACTGTTCCCATCTGATACACGGTAATTTTGCACAGTGGTGAAGGTTTTCACACATAGCAATAAAGAGTGATTTTAGAAGGCAAATAGCTGAAAGAGCAGTTGCACCTGAAAATGAAGGTATCACCTCCAGTCATGATTGCAGCTCCCTGACGTAGCGAGCCAACACAAGCCAGGCACAGGATTTCCCACTGGGGTACCAGCCGCCAGACTGTTACGCTGCCTTCACACTGTCAAATGCACTCGGATCCACAATTCACCGAGTGCTGGGTTAAAATACACGCAGCTTTAGGGAAAACAAGCTTTGCTGCAGTGCTGGCAGTCAGCTGAATATCCACCAAGCATTTCTCTTCACAGAGCCTATTCCGTCCAGCATCCTTCACTGGTGCAAGTGTGCAAGTGTTTTGTTGATGCATCCAAGCCCTTCTGAAGAAAATCAACAGCTCCCGGAAAATGGTTGGGAAGCCACAGAATTTTCAGTAATATTTTCTGAATGTTGAACAACAAATTAAACTTTGTCTAATGTCAAAGAGGCATTAGATGTATCCATCTTGTCCTGGTGAAAGTGAAGGGGGAGATCTGGAGATCATCAGGCCTCAAGAGTCTCCCACTGACATTTCCTTAATGTCAACTGATCCATCTGTACCTGTTGCTGTGAAGAATCTGGAAGCATCTACACCAAGGTCTCTGCTCGTTTAAAGCCTTGCCCCTGCAGAGCTCTACACTCCGTAAGATGCCAGTCCTCAGCAGACACCACTAATGGGCTGGGTGGGAGACAACTCATTTCCATTTCCCAGCAGTGATGGGAGCCCTGTGGACACCCAGGCTGAGGTTCATGTGCTTTGGATGGGAAAGTCAGAGACGAACACAGTTCCATCCATTGGGAAAAATCCCGAGAGTGGATATACTGAGGCCAACACACAGCCTGGGTGAATGAACAACAGGGATGGAAAACACCTGTGTCCCAGGACTGAAAGTACTCAGATCTTTCCTAAAGCTGCATGTATAGGGCTTTGATTTTCAGGTGAGGCCCATCTACCAAGTCACCCTTTATCAAAACCACTATAAACCAACTCAACATAGGCTTGAAGGCTCAGGAGGAACCTGCAAGGTCCTTCCACCCACATTTGCTCCTGCAAAGACAGTATTGGCCCGCGTCTCCTGCAACATTCTGTACCTAGAAGGTTGTCCTTTGCAGTGGAAGATGCAATGTCCTGATTCAGCAAAACATTGCACCCGAATTTAATCTGGGGCCTTAAATATTCTGCCACACAGACATGTCTCAGGCACGTGCTTAGAGCAGAGATAAGATTTTAAATGCTTTGTTTCATCAAGACCAGCTAAAAGAGCTCCTGAAAAAGAGGTGGAGACAGTGGTGGCATTTGTGTACTGAAAGCACGTGCGAGTAATGCAACAGCGTTACATTCCCTGTGAGAAACGTGGGGCCAGGAAAGGCGAGGGGTAGGAGGTGGTTGTGTTAGTCCATGGCATGTCATGGGCATCACAACAGCTCCTGAGAATAAGAGTTTGCTGTCTCGCATCCTGCCAGCCCAGCCCAGCTGCCATCTTGCACGGAATTCTCCTGGCAACCGCTCACGGCACAGAGAGCAACTTGCTCGCGCAAGTGGAACGGGCGGCTTCTTTCTTGAATGTTAATTAATTAAACGCCAGCACAACAGACGTGCTGCATCTTCACAGCACCTTGCAAAGCTGTAAGCGGTGGTTACTTGAAAACATGATGAAAGCCATTTCTTGTGAAGAAGCTGTAGAGATTTCTTGGTGAGATTTTCTGACTTGTCTTATGCAGGATCAGCAGAACTATTTCTAGTGTTCGGATCTATGAATTTAAGGCTCTCTCTATGTCTCGGAGGAACGGGAATTCTTTCCTCTCTTCCAGGTGAAATACGAGAGAGGCTGAGGAGAGACTAGTCAAAGCTGTACAATCTCTGCTGGAGCTAGAAGGACAGTCAAGAACTTTTTGAGTCCAGGTAGGTCCCATCCAACAGGCACAATTTTGCAGTCCTTACCTGGATGGTTGCCCCGTTGGACTCGTTACAAGTACAGCGATGTGTAAGATTTAGATCAAGAGTTATTGTTTGTTGCTGTTTCAGCTGCTGCTTCTTTTTTTTCATTCTGCTCTAAAAATGCCAGAGCTTGTTATCCTCTCAGAGAGTCAACCTGAGCATTTGTGCTGCAGAATCCCCCTTGCCCGTTTTAACAGCCTATCTAGCAGATAACTGAGTTCCTCATGCTTCTCTTTGAGGAATCCTTGCTATCCTCCAGCTTTGCTTGACCTCCCCAGGTTTCCCTCTGTATAGCACTGACCATCACTTGGGCAGAGCAGGGAGTGGATTTCTCTGGTGCTGGCTGGGATTCCTGCAGGAGATGTCACAAGGAGCATTTTGTGACACTCGCCCAAAGACCAAGCACAACATTCATGGCTCTCAGGCTGCAGCAACCCAAGAAGTAAGACTCCGAGTGTCACCTACTTAAAGAGTACACTTTGTAAGACTACTCCAGAGCTGTCAGGCCACAGGTCTATCCCTGAACATGGCTTTGCTCACTCTTGCCCGCTCTGGGTTGCTTTTGTGTAACTTCAGCTCTCTCTACAGTCAGCAGAAAGAGAACAGGGATCTCCAGAGCAGGAGATCTTGTCCCAAAGACCATGCCTAAAACAGGGAGAGGAATTGCCTTCTAGGTGGCATTCTCTCCAAGTACCTGCAGTGAAGTTCTGAAGGACCATCTTAAGCAAGATGTCCGACTTTTAGGGGTCTAAAACAAGGTTAGGCAAATTCCCATGCCTGGCTTAGTATTTACAGAATCATTTTGGTTGGAAGAGACATTTAAGATCATCAAGTCCAACCACCAACCCAGCACTGCCAAGGCGCCACTAACCCACGTCCCTCAGCACCACATCTGTATGTGCTTTAAATCCCTCCAGGGTTGGTGACTCCACCACTGCCCTGGGCAGCCTGGGCCATGCCTGGACAACCCCAACAGGGAAGAAATTTCTCCCAGTATCCAAGCTAAACCTCCCCTGGTGCAACTTGAGCCCATTTCCTCTCTTTAAGATCCTTACAGGGCAGAATCATTCTTCCATTGCTTTATTAAGCAATCTTCAAGCTTATTTATCTCTTCCTTTCAGTCTCTCTAAATACCACTGAAGTTGCTGTCATTGTAAATCAGAGTAATCAGAACGGCCTTTCAAAGCAAAACTTCTAACCGAGAAGACAAGTCATCACTGTGAAGCACACACCAATGGATTAGATATTGCAGAAATAATAGCATGAGGGCTACTCCAACCTCACCTCACAGTGGGCCAAACTGGTGGGCTTGTGGTGTGCGTCCTCCCAGGGAGCAGTCTGCCTTGAGAGCATTACAGCAGCTGGACTGGTTCAAACCGAGGATGCATCTAGTGTTTCCTCCCTGGCTTTGGCCATTAACAGGTCCCTATAAGAAAAGTAAGAGCCGGACGAGCACATACGATTCATATCTCCTATTTTCTCACTTTCTGATAATTTTCAGCTCAGGAGATTCCTTGAACCTGATGCTGTTTGTCTGCAGTGGACTTTTCCCCCCAGTTCTCATTCTGGAAGAGACAGCGAACATTTGGTCTCTAGGCACAGTTCTCAAGACCTCCAGAATTTTACAGTCTCTGCTGCACAGAGCTCTTGGACAGTCCATGCAGAACATGCCAGGAATCCCTCCAGAGAGGTCTGTCACTGTCCAGCCTCAGTGCCTGCATGTCGCAGAGGTCTCACACTCCAGCAGTTTTGCTTGCAGTGACTTGTTTCCAAGCACTGACATAACTGGTGATCAACTGGTGGTCCCCAGTGATGACTGACTAGCTGACAAACGAAGCTTTTCTCTGACAGAAATGTGCATCAGGCCTGAGGTGACTCTGCAGGCTGTGCTGACTTTAAGTCCCGAGTAAGCCCAAGCTGGACAGTGAGACTTGGGAATGGTGATTTATAAAAGGGCTTGAAGCAGTGAAAAAGAGAAGAGCAAAAGGATAAAAGGCTCTCTTACGTGTTTCTGGTTTCTTGAGGAAACAAGGCTTGGGAGATCACATCCTCAGTGTGCTCATGTCTGGTTTTCAGTGTCCTTATCGTTCCTACACCCTCCAAAAACTCCTTCATCCCATGGCCAGTTTCTACGGGATCCAAAGGAGAGGAGAGACATCCTAGTCATGTTTTCTCTCAGTCAAGGCTACAGATGACAGGCAGAGCTCCAAAGGAAGGTCCCTGCTGGTTCCTCTGCAGGGCTATTACACGGTATGGCCAACTCTGTGCGTGAGCATTCTTTCTGGGTTGGCCCTCTACCATGGGGCTCATGTATTCCTAAACCACAGTTTGCCAGTGGGAAGGGAATCCTGGGGAAAGCAGTCTCCAGTGTTGTAGGAGTCACTGGTTATGTGCTCTTCAACTAAAAAAAAAAAGAAAAAGAATTCCACACCAGAATGTAACACTGGATGATATAAACCCAATTCTCTCGTATAATGAATTTCTGTCTTTTCCTCACTCACAACTGTCTCACAATTCTTAAACCTGCTCCTTGCTCAAAGATGATTGGTTTAATTTTGATTGGATTTTTTTTTTGCAATCAGTAATTTTGTTTGATTAAAAACAAACAGCATCACTGATATACATATATACATCTTAATTACCATCATATAGTATTGCTCTTCTGATGGGTTTGATATAACTTTATGACATTCCCAAAGTGTTTGCCATGAGTTGGTTAACTGCCATGTCAGGTGTTGGTTAACTACTGTACCATGTGTTGGGTAACTACCATAGCTAACCAGTCAGGGAAGAAGACATTGGAACAGGGTGGGGAAAGGACAAATTCATACCTGTAAATGATATTTGAAAATTAGTTTCAATGGCTATTCGGGTGGTTGAGTGAAAACCTCACTCTAGAAATTCCAGAGTTGAACACAATAAAATTGCAATTCACTTTCAGCATCAAAGAAACTTCACTGTAAATCCTACCGTGACCTCAAAGGTAGAAATACCTCATGTCATCATAGAATCATGACTCAATCACAGAATGCTTTGAGTTGGAAGGGCCCTTCCAAGCCCATCCAGTCCAGCGCCGCTGCAGGGAGCAGGGACATCTGCAACTAGAGCAGGTTGATCAGAGCCCCAAGGGACAACCTGACCTCCAGTGCTGCCAGGGATGGGGCTTCTCCCACCTCTTGGGGCAACCTGGGCCGGGGTCTCACCACTCTCAGCAGAAACAATTTCCCCCTTCTCTCTCATGTCCCTCTTTTAATTGCTCTTCTGTTTTTCAAGCTCTTTTATAAAACAGCTTCTCTAAGTCTTACTGTCTGGCTTGGATTCACTCTACCCATTACCCCCTGAGCTTTCTAGGTGTTAACTCACAGGTGTATTGTGAGCAACCCACGAAATGACTTTGTTGGCCCTTGCTAGAACTCTCTATGCTTGGTCTTTTGTACTTTACTGTGGAATTGAAGTAGGGTTTTTTTTATTTCCTAAGATCAACAGAATATGCTTCTCTCAAGGGCATGAAATAAAGTCCACTTTTTATCTCCTGCAGCACAATTTCACTCACCACTGGTACTTCAGAAAGAGGTCTGTAAACACTAACTGACTCTGCTTGGGAAGGGCAGATTTCCCCCACCAGTGCATCACTGCTCTGTGAGAGGTGGCCTGACAAATCCATTGACATGACATAAGGAAAGATTTAGGAGTGGTCTGGGAGCATAATAAATGAGTCCCCCATTGAGTCGAATATATGTTCCTTGGATCTACCAAGCAAAAAAATAAGCCCTTTGGATTACTTGAGACAAATGTCTGTCTGCACAACAAATCACCGCAGATTGTTTATGCCAGCAAAATGAGACGTCCTTTCAGAACATCACCCAGCAACTCTCACGTAGCTCCAGACCATGTTATAAAGCAGGAGCTAAGGGATGTAAAAACCACATCACCTCTTTGAGGTTTTTTTTTCATAGGATAAGGACAAGTGACATCCAAAGTGTGTGGGCGTGTCTGCTTTTACAGGGCAGTTTGGCCAAACATTTTTTACAAGGCATTAGAGCTTTTGCATTGCCTTTGACATTTCAGGTTACTAAAGGATTATATCTATAGACCATGGTAATCCCTGGATGTTTAGAAAATACATGCACGGCTCTCCAAACACCAGACATCTGCCCCATGGTGCTGCACATCTGCCATTCCTGTGGATTTTTGAACAATTTCCTTTGATGAGCAGGTTGATTTCCATGGAAATCTACAAATGAGAAAAGCTCCCAGCCCCTCCATGGCTGTGTCGAGTCTGTGGTTTTATAGCTTCATGGTTTTATCCAAGACAAAACATGCAGTCAGTCTCTTCAGAATCACACAAACACGAGTAAACGTACAAAGATAAATAGGTTGAACACACACATGCACACAGAGACACACACTTTGCTAAAAAATCTGGCTCTGAAACAAGTATGTATTTTCCAAATTAACATTTTTTAGAGACACTAACTGCATCTTGAGTGCAGAGAACACATTATTTTGTAGGCGTTTTCCATAGCACAATACCAACCCCTATTTTTAACTATTGACTAATTACCAGTAGATCTTAATTACATGGTGTGTGGAGGCACTAATAAGTTTACAAATCTGCCAACAACACTAAACACATATGTCTTTTCAAGCATTAGCCTCCCCTTCTCTCTTTTTTTTTTAAAAAAACCTTTCTCATTTTTTTCCCCTCCAGTTTGGCAGCAGAAGATACTGGAAAAAGCTGTAATTGTGGCTGATTAGAAGGCGAGCATCTACACGCCCATCCTTGTGGAGAGACAAATGGCTCAAAGCACACGGAGGAATCAAAAGAGAAGCCAGCAGAGCCTGGAGAACTTGGATTTTCAGTGGGATGAGAGAAGGGTTGCCTTTGGATCTCGCTTTTGTCTTCTGTGCAAGCCTCATGGAGCCATGTGCAGGTTTTATTTATCAGCTCTGTTCAGGAAATAATGTCATGCTGTCTCCCCTATTTTGCGATGGGGCTGAAAATCCGTAGGAAGGGGAGAAACGTGGAGGGAGCTGCTGGTTCTACCCATGCTGCCTGTCCATGGCAGCCCCTGGGATTCTCCCAGACCTGGCATACACAACAGGTCTATTGCAAAGCCGACAGCACCAGGACCTCCCTCTGGCCCCAGCTGGCCGGCTATGGTCATGTCCACAAAATCAGACACTCCAAAACCTCAAAAAAAGTCTTGCAAAAAGCCTCCAACCTCCAAGATAAGGTAACTATTTGCAGTCCTAAGATGGATATAATCTCTGAGAATAGGCGTTATTTTATGCAGTTACTTTTGAGCTTCTTATGCAAAAAGCTTTTGGCTCTTCCAAAAGTGAGTCATCATCATCTTGGCCTGTCTTCACGAACGAAGATTGGGAAGGGCCTTTCCCACGCTCACTGCAAGCGATGAGGGCACCCTTCAAGCCTGTGCGGTGGATTTTTTAGGTGAGGCGCAGCGTGCGTGGAACTGGCTCCACCCTTTACACCTGAGCT
>NW_010424013.1:3133-11652 GCF_000710305.1 Buceros rhinoceros silvestris | reverse complement strand
GCAAGGGTATCCCCATAAAAGGGTCCCTGCTCTACCTCTGGACATCACAGACCCGGGCACGGGGCGGCCGGGGCCTGCCAAGAACGGGAGTCCTGGAGGGTACAACTTTACAGGAATTCCCCCTCTGTCCTTTGCTGGGTTATGGCACAATGTGGCCAAATCCATACCAGGGTGATTTTCTGGCAGTGTTTTACCATCTTGTTCGAGAATTTTGGCAGAGTTTTCACACTTTTGGCTCCCCATAGATGTTTTACACAGTGGCTAGACCCTCATGTCTACCAAAATACCTTTCATTCCCAGGTCCCTCAAAAATGGCCACTCATGCAGCCCCTTCCCACAGCCCTGAGTGGGGCTGAGCAAAGCTGTGAGCACCAAGGGATGCTCCTCTTGCACAGAGTTAGTCTGCCAGGGAGGAGAAGGAGCTGTGGGTCATGCAGCATTCCTGTTAAATCCACCCTGGCACTGCATTTTGAGGGGAGGTTTGTTCAGTGCCGGTGAGAGGATTCATGGGGTTCTAGGAGGCAGAAGTGGTTGTTACACTTAAATAATCCTCTGGAAGTCACAGACTTTCACAATCCCCTTCAATACTCGGTCTGCCTCCATCTGAAGGCAGGAGATGTTCATGCACATGAATAAAGGAATACGTGTTTGATAATTGGAGTTCTATCCCTTATAATAGACATAATCACACCACATTTTATCGTGCAGAATTCCAAGTTCTTCGCAAACTTTCATTGGCTCGAACACACTCATGTTGGTCCCCACACTGTCCCATACAAAACTCTGTTCACTCATCTTGGAAACACCCACCCATTTGCTATCCCAGGTACAGACTGCAGAGCCCAGCGCTGATCGGGACTTAAGAATTTGAAAGTGGTTTTCTGTAACAGATCAGGGGTTTCTTTTTAATCAAATGTGAGATAAAAAAACTCCCTTTTGTGTTTCCAAGAGCAAATGCTCACATATTCTGCAGAAGACACCAATGCACTTGTACATGGTCCTTCCATTTCAAACCACAAAGTTGATCACGATGATCCATGTTAGCACGTGAAGATACTCTTCCAGGAAAAGAGCACTAGGAGGAGATGCACTTTTGGCATCAGGCACAGAGAATCATAGAATCAGAGAATGTTTTAGATTGGAAGGGACCATTAAAGGTCATCTAGTCCTAAAGCTGTTGAAAAAGCCTTCATGTAAGTGTTTGGGGCCAGTTCTGATCAACATGTTTATCAATGATCTGGACGAGAGGATCAAGTGCATCCTCAGTAAGTTGGCAGAAGACACGAAGTTGGGCCGGAGTGTTGATATGCTTGAGTGTAGGAAGGCTTTACAGAGGGATCTGGACAGGCTGGATCAATGGGCCAAGGCCAACTGTACGAGGTTCAACAAGGCCAAATGCTGGGTCCTGCATCTGGGTCACAACAACCCCCTGCAACATTACAGGCTGGGGGAAGAGTGACTGGAAACTGCCTGGGGAAAAGGACCTGTGGTGTTGGTTAACAGCAGCTGAACGTGAGCCAGCAGCGTGCCCAGGTGGCCAAGATGGCCAATGGCATCCTGGCTTGTATCAGCATCCTGGCTTGTGGTCAGCAGGACCAGGGCAGGAGTCTTGGGCTCTTCACTCCAAGAAGGACATTGAAGGGCTGGAGCATGTCCAGAGAAGGGCAACAAAGCTGGTGCAGGTTCTGGAGCTCAAGTGCACTGAGGAGCCACTGAGGAGCCACTGAGGGACCTGGGGGTATTTAGCCTGGTGAAATGGAGGTTCAGGGGAGACCTTCTTTCTCTTGACAGCTCCCTGACAGGAGGTTGGAGCAAGGAGGGGTTGGTCTCTTCTCCCACAGAACAAACGACAGGACAAGAGGAAATGGCCTTGAGTCACACCGGGTGGTTTAGGCTAGACCTGAGGAACAATTTCTTCCCTGAAAGGGTTGTAAAGCCTTGACCCAGACTGCCCAGGACAGTGGTGGAGTCCCCATCCCTGGAGGGATTTAAAAGACACATCAATGTGGTGCTGAGGGACATGGATTAGTAGTGACCTGGCAGCGATGGGTTAACCTTAAAAGGTCCTTTTCAATCTGAACAATTCTATGACTCCAAAGGGACAGCTCAAGCACTGATGACTACTCGCTGTGCAGAACTGCACATCTAGAAGTGTGCTGGCAAAGGTTTCCGTGTGATCCTCCTAGCAGCTGAGTGTCTGACTAAAAGGACCATCACCCTGAGCCCACCTAACCACAAGTTTCTGCACACCCACCAGCGCTTATTACAAGAGGTGATCACTTGTAGGAGGTTTCTTGAAGCTTTAGAAGCTGTACAGAGGCTGGTAATAATATCATAGAGCTATCAAAAGCAGGAATTTATAGCAGAGTTGCTGTATGGGATGATTTCCAGTATAAATAATAATTTCAATAGTTTAACAGAAATAAGAGTTAGTTTTCCATTTTCAAGTGCAAGAATAACTGAAGAGTGAAGACTGTGCATATTCTTGGGAAAAATGCTGCAGACATGTGCGGTCCGAGTCCTCGCTGCTCTTGATCTCCTGAAGTATTTGCCATGGAATCACTAGGAAAACTTGAGTTTTACGGTTACATAAATGAGAGCAGGTGTCGCCTTTCCGTATCCATACTTTTAAATGCAGAAGGGTATTTCTGTCTGGGATGATTCAATGTTTATTTTTACATGGTGGAGGAGAGGAGATTATTGTCATTTGCATTGATGAAGGAGGTAGTTGTCACCTTCCCATTTTTCCATATTGAATCTTTGTTAGCAAATAACATGTCTTGAGTAAAATGAGAGTAGGAGATAATTTAAATGGGTGCCACACTTAGCCTCGGCAATGAAATTACAAAAGTGAATCAACATGAAAGCAGAATCATTTTTCTCAACAATTTAGGTAATTATGGACAAGGCAGGCATTAGTTTTTGCTGCAAAGAAACCGAACCAGTTATTCTGGCATCTTAGGGCAAACCTTCAGTTCCTTAATTAACAGATTCAGAAATATTGTGCGTGCTGGCGGATGGAAGAATTGATGAGAGCACTTGCCAGAGCTGGGTACGCTGGTGATGTGCACACATCTATCTGAACACACAGCGTGTGCCTGAACCAGGACTTCAGAACAGCAATTCTTAGACGTTCTCTGAAATAGCCATGAGATCATTTTTGCCGTACTGATGAGAGGCCTTAAGCATCCATTTCAAGCTGGGCAAATCTCATCTGTCCCCTGAGATATCAAATGACCTGTGCAAGGCCAAATTAATTAAAAGCATTTAAAAATAGAGAAAGGGAAATGGTGATGCTTTTAATATGGTGAGAGAATAAAAGGAAATAAGAAATAAAGTGTTTCTGTTATTCTACAACAGAGATCTTTGCTCAGTTATACAATAAATGGTATTTATGTCCCATCTCCTCACATCACTTAATGCCAAGTGGCAAAGCCAGATGAACGGTTCTCTTCAAGTAAAAAGTCCGTGTTGCTACATGAAATTAGAGCTTGCTCCTGCCAAGAGAGGGTGAGTCAGGAGAGGACAGGGGCGCGTGGTGGAAAGATCCCTGGAGAAGCAATTTGTTGCTTCTGCTGCTGTTGGGAAGAAGCTGACAGCTCTTAGGGAGATCAGATCTTGTCTGTGCCTAGAACCAACATCAATAATAGGTACATGTGGATGTGCACTGGGGCTTAACCCTAGTCCTACCAAAAGTAGTGGCAGAACTTGCTGGGCCAGGTGCATACTCTCCATGCCTGCTGCCACCTAAGATACCCCCCCCAGGTGGGTGGGACATCCTGCTCTAAGACTGGCTGGTGTGATGCAGGAGGTATGGGAGAATCAAACCCTCTGGGAGCATCAGCTGGAGGCCAGGTGAGCTTCCCCAAGGCCTTTCAAACGGCACTGTATGTCTGCATATGGGCGACTGATCGGAGCCATTGGTGAGCTCTTTCTTGACTATGATGGGAACTCGGACACCTAACTCACTCATGGATGCAGACTCTCAGATGTCTCAGTTTGGACCTGAATCCAGCTCCCACTGACTCAGAATAAGGGTCCTACCAGATCAAGGCTTTTTATTCAGGACCAAAGTGATAGAAATGGTGGTTGTAGTGGAGCCAAGGCAAGGGGGAAAAGATTAATTTTACTGAATGCAAAAAAGATGAATTTTACTGAATGCAAAAGAACACATAAGAGAAATACCACATGGGTCATAGTGAGAAGAAAAGGGCTGGAAACATCTAATGAACCTAAGTAAGAGGAATAATATGGGAATGGAAATTCCATCCTCAGGATGAAAAAGGGGAGAAAAGCAAGACCAGGAGTGGACAGAGCTTTAGGAAGATGTCCGGGGAGGATCTCACAAGGTGGAGAACCAGGGGAAGATGATTTCTCTGCAGTACCTTAACTAAAGGAAGGACCATGAAGAGAGGAAGTAGAGACACTTAGGCGTAAACGGTCCACATTAGAAACAGACGATGATTGGGCTGATGTTTTGGCTAAAAGAAGGTAGAAGAAGCTACAGTCACCAGAGCAGATCCCATCCCAGCATTTCCCTGTTTTCCAAGGGGAAACCCAAGTAGGCTGGGATTAGTGCAACACTCTGCCTTTATTTGTTTTGATAGAAAAGGTCACACATTTAATTATCAGCTCTGTAGTGACAGCATTAATTACAGAAAAATACTTTATTCTGTTACATTGGAGGAGGTTTACAGCATTATGACATACTATAATCAGCGAGCGTGTCTGGCAAGGGGGGCCATGTTACAGGGAATATCCTTTACCTTAGTTGAGGCGTGAAATCCCACTCCACTTCCTCCCATGGTCCATGGCTATTGGCTTTGCCAGTGACCTAGGAGAACAGAAAAGATTTATGGTCCATAGAGTTCCTATTGGGACAGTGGCCAAACTTCACATGCACCCAGTTTGGAAGGGGAAGCGTCACCTGATAACTTTATTTTGAATCGAGCTCCAAAAAGCAGCGTGGCACGCTGACAATAGCAGCCAGCTACTCTGAGACATACATCCCTGCCCTTCATAGCCAATTAAATCATTGGAGCCCCATGGGAGGAAGTAGGAAATGCGGTGTAGTCGCTTTTCCTAAATCCCAGCTTGGAAAAGCACCAAGCAAGTCCATCAACCTGGAGGTCTTAGCTGTTAATGCTTTTCCAAGGGGAGAAACGTACAGTTGCCTGCACCACTCACCACCTTTTTTGGCTGATAAAGCCACATTGCTTCTTCCTGCCGTGTAACCAGTACGTTGAGGATGACTGAGGGGATTAGCATGTGCTTGGTTTAATGGGAAAGCTGCAAGTACTGTACGGCTTTGCAAAGAAAAGGCAGGTTGGAAAGCTTCTTGCAGTCACCCTCTTTGACACACGCCAATCCTCGGGTGGCCCCACGATCACGCGCCCGATGTCACTGGCTCAGCAGATTGCATCCCAAAGGGGTCCCACAAAGACAAGTTTCCAAAAGCAGAGAGACAGGTTCCTTTTGATGTGCCGTAATAAATGAAAACAGTTGCAGCTCTCGGGAGATTAAAGGGAGCCTGAGAAGAGTTGAATAAACCATGTCACCGCAGGTAAGATCTAGATAATAGGAGCTATGAAGTTTGCTAATGCTCATTTCCCAAGACCACACTTGAAAGAGTTTTAAATTTGTCAGGAGGTGTAAAGTGATGTAAATGTAATATTACTGTCCTTCTGGGAAAAGTCTGGGATTTACGTAGTTAGATATTTATCACGGAATAATAGAATGGTTTGGGTGGGATGAGACCTTCCAAGCTCATCCAGTCCAACCCCCTGCAGGGAGCAGGGACATCTGCAACTAGAGCAGATTGAGCAGAGCCCCAAGGGACAACCTGACCTCCAATGCTGCCAGGGATGGGGCTTCTCCCACCTCTCTGGGCAACCTGGGACAGGGTCTCACCATTGTTATGCAGCATTTATCATGTCACTCCCAAGGACCTGAACATGTTTAGGGACTCTAATTGAGTCTGACAACCTCTGTATCTTTTATCAGTAACTTAATTTTACCAAAAATACGGACAGAAAGAGAAGTCTCGGTTTAAGGAAGAGACTCTTGGTTTAGATGCCTTCATCTGTGATAGCCCCATCCTGATAAAAACTCAGTGAGTGAAACCAGGGTGGCTCACAGGGTTATTTACTTTGACAAGGACCTGCAGCTGGTTGGACTACTGGAGCCTAACTGTATTCATTAATTTTAATGTGTTTCTCGTAAAGCATAAGCAATTCAAAACTACTAAGTTGTGTGTGAAATTAAAGAGTTGTAGGGAACTAGGATTAGGAGTCAAGCGCTTGGTCCAGCTGTGAGAACACACCACATTCAGTTCTTTCAGGATATCAGTAGGGGCTAACACACGGTCATGGACAGTCACTGATAACACTTATCAGTCGATGGCATTGCTAAACTGAAAGCTCAAAAACTAAGCCCTCAAATTAAAAAGAATTGTTAGAAACTGCGGGGCTTCATGAAGCATTCCTCACACTCTTGTAGGGGCAGTTCTTAGGGTGATTGTGTGCTGGGTTATCCGTACATCCTTTGGCACCTGCTGCACCTTTCCTAGAGAGCCTGACGTCACAAAATGCTGTCAGAGGGAAACAAATAACAGCAAAAGCAACGTTGTGTGAATCCTCCCCCGATATATACACATATCACAGAATCCCAGGCTGGAGAGGATCAACAGGGACCTCTGGAGACCATCCAGTCCAACCCCCTGCTAAAGCAGGGTCATCCAGAGCAGGTTGCCCAGTTTGGTGTCCAGGCAGGTTTGGGATCTCTCCAGAGCAGGAGACTCCACAGCCTCTCTGGGCAGCCTGGGCCAGGGCTCTGCTACCCTCACAGTGAAAAAGTTTTTCCTCCTGTTCAGGTGGAACTTCCCATGTTCCAGTTTGTGCTCATTGCCCCTTGTCCTGTCACTGGCCAATACTGAGAAGAGTCTGGCCCATCCTCTTGACCAATAGCCCTTTAGCTATTGATCACATTGATGAGATCCCTCTCAGCCTTCTCTTCTCCAGCTGAACAGCCCCAGGGCTCTCAGCCTTTCCTCAGCAGGGAGGTGCTCCAGTTCCCCCATCATCTCCGCAGCCTCTACTGGACTCTTTCCAACAGCTCCTTGTTTCTTTTGAACTGGGGAGCCCAGAACTGGACATAGGACCAACGTAGCACTCAAAACATCTAATAGAAAGCGCAGAAGTTAATCAACTGAAGGACTGACCTCAGCGTGTCTGCCCAGCCAAGCTCACACAGTAACTATCAAGTTTATAGACATACCCAACTTTTCATACTGTGGAGATTTTAATGTGGTGAATGAAGTTGGAGTCTTTTCTGCCTCATGCATGAATAACAAAGCCACCTGCTATATTCTGGCGGTGGATGCTTTATTGTTAGTGATGATGCGTGAGGCAGAAATAACGCAGTTTGATTTTTAGAGACAATACCAAGTTGAGCTCGCGAGGTTGTCAGCCCACACTCGTTTGACTTGGGAACTGAGCAAACAACATGGAAGTAATTGATGGAAACTAATGACACAATAAGATGTCATTTTTTTCTGACCTACTTTGCTTAAAGTAAACCCTCATTAATAGCAATTATCTGTGCTGGTAGCAGAGTCTTCCCCATACACCCAGCACTCAGCTGGATCTGTCCCCCAATTATTTAAATGAGGTGGTTCCAGATTTACATGACTCTGGTTCTGGCTTACAAGCCTCTCTTTATACAGTGTTTGTTCCTCTGATCTGAATAAATGCCTGGAAGATGGAAGACCACTCAGATCAATTAGGGTATTGATCAGGACGAGAAAAGCCTTCAACCAACCAGCACAAGAAGGTTGTGATCCCATGCCTTGGGTGGCTGGGTTCCAAACACTCCTTCCCTCCCTGGGGTCTTGCTGGTGCTTCTGAAGAACAGAAAAACTGGAAGTACAAGGCACGAACAGATCTCCTCTGAGAGCTGTGAGGAAAAAGCCCTGGCTAAACAAGTGTTATAAATACTTGTACATCTAAGGGTCACCCAGGGTTTACCTGGAGCACCGGACAGCAGTGCCTCCAGTGTGTTGGAAGCGTGGGTCAGCAGTCAGCACAGAGAAAAGCTTTCTCCTATCAAACGTCTGAGTTAAGAGAGATCTCAACAGGGGCATGATTGACACAACTTCCCAAAAAACCCTTAAAAATACATCCTGAGGCTAAGAAAAGAAACAGGCTCTGAAACGACTCTTGTAGCATTCTGTCAGGGCCAGTGCTACACCAAAGCAGCTCTCATCTATGGATGGGGCAAAGCAGCTGTCCCATGTCCTTGGCCAAAGTGGTTGTGGGTCCCAGGGCAATGAGGGCTTCGTGGGGTGCTTTGAATGTGGCTGCATCTCTGCTGCAGCAGTGATAAGCAGGAGCTGGAGAACATCATGGGATAATCAGGAATTAAGATGTAAGTGGTGGAGAAATCGCTTCTGGCCACCCACGGAGTCATGTAGCCGTGACTCATCGGCTGGGGGGGGGAGGGAAGGAAGGGAACATTGCCCC
>NW_010424013.1:0-3099 GCF_000710305.1 Buceros rhinoceros silvestris | reverse complement strand
TCATTTAGCCGTGACTCATCGGCTGGTGCAGGAAGGAACGTAGTGTACCATGCACCAAAATGGACAAGATCTTTCCAAGGAGAGATGATCTGGCCAAAAACCTTTCCAGGGTTTTTATCTCAACTGTTATTCTTTCACACGGGTTTGCAATCACCTTTACAAAATTATGAAGTGATGTGTTAAAACTAGTTACTTTTTTTTTTAATTCTTTTTTTAGTCTCTGTTACTCCTACTGGAAGGATCTTCCGATTTCTTGTCTAAATATACTCACGGCTAGTTCCTACTCATTTACTCTTCTGCTGTTGCCTTTTGGTATCACAACGCCTTTCCCTTCTTTCCTTGCACTTACTTTCCAGGATGTATTTTTAGGCAGAAAACACTATTGCCACTCCAATCTTACTTTGCTAAAGCAAACAAGCCAAATTCTTTCGGTCCAGAGCAGGAAAACAGACCATCCTGACCTCTGATCAATGCCCGGCTCTTTCCCGCAAGTGTTCCAGTCCAAAATCACCCTTTTTGGACAGAGGTGGCCACAACCGCATCCAGAAATTTAGAGGGTGTGTCACCAGTTTATTGTATCATGTCAGATATTGCCCAAGAAACTGCTGCTCTTCACGGAGCGTGCCAACGCTAAACCCCTCAGCTGCTGCCTTCTCCCACCCGCATGTCTCATCACACAAGTTTGGGTTGTTTTTGTATCCTTCCAGATGACACTTCTGCCCCCTTATTGGTTTGTGAAATGCAATGTCCACCCACTCTTCTATTTAAATAATAAGACCAAAGAGTTTGATTACTTCTGTGCTGGTTTCTTGGTGGTTTTTTTTTTTCTTTCCTTACAAATCATATGTAGCAAATTTGCCACATGGAAAAGTTTGAAGAAATGAGGAATGTTTCCTTTTATATCTCACTGTGCTGCAAAACAAACATTTAAGCTTAATATGGGTGCCTCTCATCCAAGAGTACGAGTCCCAGAGTCCTCATTTCTTACTGCAGTGAGAATTAACGTACTTATTTACTGCTCACGCTTTATAGTGTTGAGCAGGAGAGGGATTTTCTGTTTCATATATAGTGTTTTACATGCCTTAAGCATGTGAATTCATTTAGGTCAGGTTGAGGAGCATCTTTTTGAGGAGGAAATGTTGAGGACCTGGGGCTGTTCAGCTGGAGAAGAGAAGGCTGAGAGGCGACCTCATCGATGCTGATCAATAGCTAAAGACGGGTCAGGAGGATGGGCCAGACTCTTCTCAGTGGTGCCCAGTGACAGGACAAGGGGCAATGGGCACAAACTGGAACATGGGAAGTTCCGCCTGAATCGGAGGAAAAACTTCTTGGCTTTGAGTGTGAGGGAGTCCTTGCCCAGACTGCCCAGAGAGGTTGTGGAGTCTCCTCTGGAGAGATTCCAAACCCGCCTGGGCAACCTGCTCTTGGTGACCCTGCTCTAGCAGGGGGATTGGACTAGATGATTTCCAGTGGTCCCTTCTAACCATCACCAGCTTCTGTGGGGGCTGACATTCATCTCATTTAGTTCCATATTCATATTTCTTGCCATAGCTTAAGTCAGCAGAAAAGTAGGGACTAGGAATTCAGCATAGTGGGGACCTGTGGGATCACATCCTCCCTGATCCCCTTATATCTGTAATACCAGGTTCCTCCTTTTGAAGAACTTTGTGCCAGGATTTCAAGTGCTACAAATGACTTTGATCTGGCCACACATGGGCGTGCATCAGCGTGTGTTCATCTGGACAAGGCACAAAGCTTTGCTTGCTGCAACTCTGGCAGCCAGTTATGGAGCCCAGAATCCATCAGCGCTGGTATTTTGCCACAGTTAAACAAAAAAACAAGAGAAAGGGCAGAATTCAAACTCAGAAAGAGGCAGAAGCCACAGCTGGAGAAGGAGCATCTGAAAGGAGAGAAAAAAAAAAAAACAAAAACCCCAAGCAGAAAAGAGGAGAGATTGTAACCTATGGAGGAAAGCACAAGCCAGCACAGAGAAGATGTACATGATGAACAGAGAAATATGGATGGGTAGAAAGGGAACTGTGAGGCACAGACCTTGAATTTGGCTTCCCCAGCCTGTCAGAGGGTCCTTCAGTGAAACACCTGCCTGGGCTGCAGCTCAGCCCCAGCCAGGTCCCAAAGCTAGAGCTGGGAGCCTGTTCCTCAGCTTGATGGAGGTTTGTCACCTCCAAAGAGAAACTGGGTGCATGGAGAGGAGGTGGATGGTTTGTCTGACCCTGTAAGAACAGGGTGGGTGAAGCAGGGTCCCCCAGTGTGGCTAAGAAGTGACAAGTGCAGAGGAGGACGGAAGATGGCGGATCCTTGTGTTAGAAGGAGAGGGGCAGGAGGACGCTGCAATGGGGGATTTGGGAGGGCACTGAGGCTGTGTGAGGTTGGGGTGCCGAGGTGTGCTTGGAGACTACTGCTATGTGATGAGGGACCTATGGGATGGGGGCAGGACAGGAACCCCCTTCCCCAGCACAGCCAAAGAAAGGAAAAAGGAAAAGAGGAACCCAGAGAACCTGGCAGGGACCAGAGAGCTGCTGAAGGTGGGCTGAAGGCAGCCTGGGTGGCAGAGTGGTGGTCCTGGGAATTGAGGGTGAGCAGGTGATGGAGACAGGGAGGTTGCACTGCAGGATGGGGATTTGAGGGCCAGGATACTGGTCTGTGGAGCTCATTTGGGAGCAGGATGGGGTCAGCACAAGGAGCCAGCTGAGGATGGCCCGGGGGGATGCTGGTGCTACCTCTTGGTGGTTGAGGGAAGAAGCACAGAGGATCTTGTGGATGCTAATGCAGAGGGCACAGGGAGAAGAGCAGTGGGTGCTAGTGCAATGGGAACAGGGCAGAGGGCAGCCGTGGGTGCGGGTGCACTGGGAACTGGTGCAATGGGGATTGGAGTAGCAGCCAGGGCTGGGTGCAATGGGGATGGGGCAGAGGGCAGCAGTGTGTGCTGGTGCACTGGGAACTGGTGCACCGGGATTGGAGTAGCAGCCAGGGCTGGGTGCAATGGGGATGGGGCAGAGGGTGGTATCGGATGCCGGTGCAATGGGAACTGGTGCAACGGGGATGGGACAGTGAGCAGCGGTGGGTGCCGGTGCAATG
>NW_010424012.1:55068-55292 GCF_000710305.1 Buceros rhinoceros silvestris | reverse complement strand
CAGCCCCTTGCCAGCAGGTGGTACTGTGTCCCCGCGCACCGCGCGGGGAGCGAGGCCGCCTGCGGAGGGGCTTTTCCAGCAGAAATCCAGCCCGACAGCTGGCGAGGGAGTTCGCTGGTTTCCTCTGTCCCGGCTACGCTCACCTTCACCCTCGGGGCGTTTGCCGGCCCGGCCCGCTCCTGCCCTGCGCCCCGGAGACGAGGCGTGCGGAGCACGAGGGCGTC
>NW_010424012.1:44452-54915 GCF_000710305.1 Buceros rhinoceros silvestris | reverse complement strand
TCCCACCGCCCCTCAGCGAAACAAACCGCACGAGAGAGTGTTAACTTGGGGGTTGTGCCCGCTCCATCCCAGAGAGCTCAGATGGGGTGCGATGGGCTGGTCCTCCATGTCTGGTTCTTCCAGAGCAGTTGTCCTCCTGCATCCGCACAGCTGGGACGCCCAAGTGATGGGCACTGCCAGGTACCCAAGGCCCTGGGGAAGGTGTTTCCAAAGATGTAACCTGGTACCTGCGTTTGCTGAACATCCCCAGTTTCTTTGTGATGGGACTGGGAAAACATTGTACACAACCCAGTGCCTCAACCCACATCACGAATGGACACGCTGCGTTGTAAGGCTCCATGGTCATCTGT
This sequence comes from Buceros rhinoceros silvestris, assembly GCF_000710305.1. Lineage (NCBI taxonomy): Eukaryota > Metazoa > Chordata > Aves > Bucerotiformes > Bucerotidae > Buceros > Buceros rhinoceros. The sequence goes on along the minus strand of NW_010424012.1, from coordinate 54,565 downwards.
GGCAGGCCCACTGGGTGTCACTGTGTCCCACGCTCCCACATTATCCCGGTTATTCCTGAGACCACAGCGAGCACAGGTCGGATGGAGCTGGTCAGCGGCAGGTGCTACACCACCTCCATCGCATTTTGGGACTGTCTTCCTTTAAAATAAAGATTGTCCTTGAGAAACAGCAGTGACCGAGAACAGCCATTGGTTGCAGAATTAGAAGCAGGACACAATATGCTGCATATTCCCCTTCTGACACACAAGCCTGTGCTCTCATGATCATAAACAGTGATCCTGCTCCAACACACAGAAAACTCACTCGTTCCTACAGGCACTTTTCATCAAAAAATATGTCAACATAACAAAAGAAGCAACACAGGAAGGTGGCACTGATGGAAGTAGAGATCACCCCAAAAAAGGTCATTTTTACAGCAGCTCAGCTGCGATTCACCACTTAGCCCCAAACACAGGATACAGGATAACTGAGCAGTAACCTTGGGAGGGGAACGCGTGGCTGCAATGACACTGTGACAAAGAAACGTAAGCCAGAGCAGGCACCAAGGAGAGCCCGAGGAGCTCTTAGCGCTCTCTCTGGACTAGGACCACTGAGGGGTGGGTGCAGAGAGGACCGCACTGGCTGAAGGATTCTCCAGCTGGCTTTTTTGCCTTGATGCTGAGCAGAAGCAGTTTTACAGGGATCAAAAGCGAAGCTCCAGTAGTGTTTTAGCCCCAGGAGGCTCCAGCTTCCCCTAGCAATAAGACTTCCAAGAGTGACACACTTACCGAGGTACATGAAGGAAAGATGATGCTCGCACACTCTGAGGGGTGCAAGTTCCTTTATTTTTGTCTGAAGACAGCAGACAGGAGTGTCCTCAGACACTGCAAAGGTTCTGAGCACAGAGCCTGGAAATCATTGGCTGCTCTGCAAAGCAGGACCATGGTAGGAGACCTTAGGAGGATGGGATGGTTTTGTGTCCAGGGAGCAGGAGGGGGAATGGGAGACACAGCTTCCCAGGACATTAAAATCCGGCAAAGGCAGGCAAAAACACCTCCAAAAACACTTGTCCAGATAATTCTCAGCTGTTGCAGCTGATCTTCATTTAATGACGTTAACCTCCCGTCACCAAAGGTAGGTTCCCCCTGAGCAGAGGGGTTCACCACTGGGAACGGGGCAGGTGCCCAGACACCGCTCAGCTTTTGGCGAGCAGGCAGGGCTCATGTCTGAATTTCCACTAAGTGCCCACTTTCAGGACAGCTTCCAGGGGTCATAATCCTGCTTGCACCACGCAGTGTTCAGCTGGTCGGCCACACGCCTGACCCACTGCGTGGAGCCTGGGAGAACCAGCAAGCAGGATCTTGGCTTTGTAACCCACTGGTCAGATGACTCCTGTGAAGGTGCTCTGGACTATAGAAGTGTTTTATGTTATTATAATACACACACAAGAAAATCCCAGACTAAATAGTTAACCTGTAAATCAGTACAGCATCCTCATCAACTCAAGGAAGTGCTAGTGGGAAGGAACTTCTGGAGGTCTCTAATCCAACCTCGTGCTGAAAGCAAGACTAATGCCTGAAGGCTTCCCGTGGTTTTCTCTGAGTCTCCAAAACCTCCAAGGATGGATATCTCACAGCCCCTCCAGGTAAGAAGACCCTTCAAACACAGCTCTGGGTTTAAAAAGAATCCCAAGCAGATGATGGAAACAAACTGAGATCTTCACAGTCATATCAACCCCATCTGCCCAGCCCCTGCATTGGCACTTGGGCCCTCCAGTCCCATTCCATGTTTGGCTCCAGGGGTTGCTCTGCTCTCAGCAGCAGAAGGCTGTAGGGTGAGACCCAGAAGGGGGTTACCCATCCTGGCCTGGCTTCTCCCCTCTGTCCCTCTCCCTCTGCCTCACTCATGTCACAGCTGCCCGCACCACAGCTCGGCACAAGAGGGGGGAAGTGGGCTCTGGAGCAATGTTCTAGGGGTTGGGAGGGAGAGCAGATCCCAGCCTCGGTCACCACCCCACGACCCCAGCCATACCTGCTCTTTCAGAGCTCACCAAGAGCACCTGACAGCATGTGAAAAAAGAATTGAGACTCCTTAACCCAGCTGCCTCCAGCTGGCCGGGAGGTGAGAGCTGCACACCGAGATCCACTTTGCTCCCAGGGCTGTGCCATGCCTGCAGGAGATCCATTGCTCTTCCCTTTGCCTTTTTGTCCCTTGTTTATAAAAGCAAATGGGACCAGGCAGGACTTTTTGCAGCATATGACATTACGGACTGGACGTGTGAGTATCCAGCTCTAACACCACGATGAGGAAGACCCGAGAGTATAACAGTGAGTGCTACGACACAACTTTGGGGCTTGCATTATGCAACTGTCACTGGAGAAATCAGAGGAGGCTGCACAGAGCTGAATTTCTCCCTTTCACTTGAGTTTCTGGTATTTGGTCATCCACACCCCTCCCGAAAACCCAAGAGCTGTGGTAAGCTAGAAAGCTGTCTCCAGCTCCCGTGGAAAACGTCTTCAGCCCCCCTTCCTTGTGGAGGCTGTTTCGGTGCCGGGGCTGGTGTGACGACAGACGGCGCGAGCTGTTTATCAGCTCCGAACACGTAAAAATTTCATAACTCCAGAGGAAACGGGGGCAGCACATTGCAGTGGGGGGAATAATGGGCTGAAAGAGGCAGTGCTCTGCCCCGCAGGGATGGGTCCCCAGGGCAAAGGGTGCACAACTTGTCCTAGATTTTTTTTTTTCCTTTTTTTTTCCTGAGATCCGAATGTATAATTGCAGGAGGGGACAAGGGGGGAAAATGAGCCAAAGACTCGTAACTGCAGAGGCCGGTCCCTGTGAGCAAAGGGCCACATGTCTCCTTTTATCGCCAGCCATAATTCCCTCCTTGGCTCAAAGGCGGCTGTGAAAAGAGCAGGACTGGTTCAAACTTCCTTGGGGTCTCCGTGGCAACCAGCCCTGCAGGAGCCTTTTCTTCCTTTCCCCTCTTTCCTCTTTTGTTGTTGTTGTTGTTGTGTCATTAAAACTTCCCGGATTGAATCCCCACCAGGCTGCTCTGCAGGCACCGCTCCAGACCTCCTGCCTGCCTCCAGCCAGCTGCCCTCACCTTTTCTCATCCCCTGGACCAGCAAAGCTCAGCCCCAGATCAGCAAAGCCCAGTCCCAACTCAGCACCAGCCCAGCCACAGCTCAACAAAGCCAGGCCCCAGCCCCAGATCAGCAAAGCCCAACCCAGCTTCCCACCAGGATGTTTGTTGTGTCCCCCCAGTATTTCATCTTCTCACGGTTCATCCTCGGAGCGACCAAGCAGAAATTGCGATTCTCTGACCTTGCAGTCCAAGGTGTCTCGGAAGGGGCATGGGGCCACCCAGACCTGGCACCCCCGTATCTGAACCAGGCCATGCCTGAGCAGAGCCCCTCTCGCATCCAGTGTTCGGGCACAGCCAGGGCTGCGGGCGCCGTCAGAGCACCCTGCCCTTGGACAGCCAACGTCTTGGCCATGCTCAGCAGTGCCAGATCCAGCAAGAGCTCACAGCCACCCCTTGCATGTAGGTGATAACCCACGGTGCAAGAAAGGCTGGTGTGTGTCATCAACCCCTACCTTTGGCAGTACCGTTGTGATGGGAGCTGTGTAAAAAAGAAAAAAATGTTGCTTCTACCTGCTCTTGAGCTGTGTTGGCTGGGCTGGGCTTCCCTGCTGGGAACGCTCGGGACTGGGTGCGGTAGGTGGGGACATTATGACGGGCACTGCAGCCTGGGCAGGTGGCAGGTCTCAGCAAGGAGAAGGTCTCCAGTCCAAGCTGTGCTCCAGCGGCAGTGCCTACCCTTACCCCACAGCATGGCCCCAGGGATACACAACACTGACATCAACGCATGCAGCTACGTTTGCTCCAACAGCACAAGCACTTCCTGCATCAGGGGGCCCCATGATTTCCAGCTGCATCATGGGAAGTCACAGCCTGCAGCAAAAAATAGCTGGTCTCGTCTTTTACCGTGTATTCTCCAGCCTCCAGGGTATTGCTGGGCTGGGGTCCTGGGGAAGGAAGGAAGGGAGAGGAACGATTCTGCTCCCTGAGGTCTCCATCCCTTCCCCCCATCCCCAGGATGCATTCCTCCAGACGTCAAGGTAGACAGAGCTGTCTTCGAACAAGCCCAAGACCTGCGGCACAGTTTCTTCTCGTGCTCAGCTAGTCCAATTAGTCAGATTTACTGCAGCGGTGAAAGGCAGCACAGCCTCTGCCGCAGAGCCGGGCTGCCCTCAAACACACAAGGTGTAAAACTGCCCCTCACCACACAGTTTCAGAGCGACAACACTGGCCTTCCAGTGCTTTTTGTAATGGACCTTTTTCCCAGACATCTCTGGGACTTGCCGTGTGGCTGCTTCCCCACCAGCAAGGCCTTACGTACCTATGACCACTGACCTACACGCATTCACGCACCCTCAGCCATCTACGCTTGCTCACATTCACCTCTGAGTAGACCACAGACATTCACGTCGGCAATCAGGGCTCTTCACACACTCGACCATCGCGGTCACCTCTCTTGTATCCTGAGCTATTGCTGGTGAAAATCATTGTGCAAGAAACCCAAGACCTTTTCCATGGGGCATGAGGCTGCCCAAAGTGGCTCAGGTGAAGACTGAGCAGAACCTTTAATGTTATCTGGAAAGAGATGCTGGGCCATCTCGACTAGACCAGCTTTTAGCAAGAAAGGTTGGACCAGATGGTCCTTGAGGTCCCTTCCGACCTGCTATTCTATCACTCTATGAAATAATTTTCCCACTAACAACTGGTCGCTGATGGGACACATGTCCTACTCTACCAGGCTCAGATCTCCCTTTACTTCAGAAGAGAGTAGCAATGACTTGGAGTAGGGATGACTTGGATAGAAGAACACAAGGTTAACAGAAAGGACGTTGCAGCTTCATCACAAGTACCACCCTTTTCCAAGGCCATTGCTGGAGCAGTGTCCCCACATGGTGCAACATGGGCCAACCCCATTGCAGGCAAAGCTGTGCCAGTCAAACCTAACATGTATGACCTTGTGTTCAGGAAGGTTGATGGGTTTCATTGCTACTGCTCTGTACTCCCAGTTGTCATAGTCACTAAAAACTCATGTCTCTTTGGGGTCCATCTGGTGACTTTTTTTTCTGAACATCTCCATGACAAGATAAAGATCTGAAAATCTAACCAGGGGTTGAACCGTGAGGTGCTAAAGGGATTTAAGTCGGTGAAAGAAAGATGGTTTGATTCAAAATCTGTAACAGCTCCAGCTCAGTGGCACCCAGGCACGGAGATAAAGTGATCTGAGAGGATTTCTGTCTCGCTGGGAACGGTGGAGGAACCAGCAGGCAGTATTTCCTCCTCACACGTTCCCTCCGATCCCTTGGCCACAGAACAAGATACATGCGAATAAAGAGGAGGAGAGAAGCTACACCCAGGGAGCACAATTTATGATTCATTGTGCCCTTCGAGTACAAGGACTGGGACTCCAGTCCTGCTCCTGTGTGCTGCTGCTCACTGGCCATTACTACAGCTGTGATTCACCGCTCTCCCCTGCTGTTCTACCACAGAGGGTGAGGCAGTTCCCTGCTGAAGGGACCATCAGGATACACACAGAAACAATTATCTCCCAGAATTTACAAGGAAGAAATACAGGGACAGATAAGGAACCTGGGCCATCAAAATGGTATGAGGAGCTGCCAGTGAAGCTGAGGACACAACCAAAGTTTCTTGAGTTTGGGTATGACAACAGGTTCTACAGCAGGTTACTCCACCCATGGAGCTAAAGGAGTCATCTTTGGTTTCTAAGCTAAAACCAAACCAAACCAAAGCAAAACCAGAAGACCCTGTCCATTAGCCGCAAGACCTTCTGGGATATTGCAGCAAAAATTTGGTTCAAAAGAGTTTCTACCATCCTTGGAAGACAAAAAATTTCTTAAGACAAAAAATATCCAGGATTTCTATCCCATGAGCTTAGACCAGTTTGTGACAAGTGCAGTGAGGGAAGGCTATTTGCAAGGGAAAAAAATAAGCCATGAAGTTATTCCTAAAACACTAAAAGAAATGGTGAAGGGTTTTGCTAAACTCAGACCTTTCTATTACCATCATCTCGACAGCCACCAGGCTTTCAGCCAACGCCTGATTTTCCTCTGCTATAAGCCTGTGTCTTCGGCAAACGGAAATTGAAAAAAATATATATATATGAAGAGGAAACAAGATCCTGGTGCTCCTCTGAAGCAGTGAAGATCCATTTCGGTGGATGCCTTTCCCCAGTGAGTAACTGCCCGGATGCACCAAACAGCTTTGCACACCAACTGCTCCACTGGAGGTGAGCAGCAGCAGAAGGGGGAAGGCAGCTGCCCTGCCACCCCACATAGCTGTGAGCTTACTGGGAGGTGGCACTAAGGCTTTGCTGGAGTCAACATGGAGATGAGGCACCTCACAGGATGCTAGGTGGGTCCATACGAAGCCAGCGTGCTGGAGCGTACCTCCAGATCATTGCTGGTAGGTACGTGGAAATCAACACCAGAAGTATTCACCAAGGCCCTTCCGCTCTGGTGCTAACACAAGTTTGCTGCTTCCCGGACTGCCTTGGAGAACCCACAGACATGGACTGAGATGTGAAGAACCCAAAAGATCAGAGGAGCACGGAGAGAACATAAGGATCAAGGAGAGCGGAGATTTGGCCAAGAAAACCGAGGAACAGGGAAGTTTGGAGAGAAATGTTAATGTTACCTGTCAGAGGCCAGCAGCAAACACAGAACACGCAGAAACACGCAGCATTTCAGTGGGTGAAGATGGAAGGGACTCAGCTCGTTCACGCTTAGAGAAAGGATTTCCTCAGCTCTTTACATACTTTTCAATAATTATTTACTTTAGCACTGATCTCTAGAGCCATCAAAGAACTAACTTGCTGGTTTACCTCCACTTTAGATAGCAAAAGCAAAACTTAGGTCTTCAAAACAACAAACCCAGCTGCTTCTAAGACTTGAATCCTCTTTAAAGGCCATGGTCCTGAGGAACCCACCTTCTCTTTCTATTTCCAGCCCAATGTGCAATTGCCCAAATGTGCAATTCAACATCAACCACCCAGCTCTGAAACGACTCTGAATCAGGGTCGACCTGCAAATCCAGCGCTCTGATGCCATTGGTCATCACTGCTCCACAGATCACAGGTCTTGTATGCTCCTGCCTTCCCCAACACACCAAATCTGCTGTCTAACCCCGCTCTGTCAGGTCTTCCCAGGTGATGCGTCTCTTGCCCTTTGCTGTGCGGTTTGAGTTATCCTCTTCGCATCATCCATGGGGTAACTCCACAAAGGGCAGCTGAGCTGCACCAGGAGGGGCTTGAGTTCCTGGTGTCTCACGCTTATCAGTGGTTCCAGATGCTGAAACATACGTCGAGAACAAATCCAGGAGACTCTGTGGTCCTCTCACCTTCCCCAGCACTTGGTTTCTTCCTGCTGGCAGATTCTGATGGAGAAGGGGAGAGCTGGAGGAAGGAAGAGGTACAAGAGTTAGAGCACGAAGGGGAGGGAGAGGCCTGTCCTCAGCGTGATTGCAATGATCCTTTGCTGGAGCCTCGTGAGGAGAAACCGAAGGATCCCTGCAGATGCCTGGGCACAGACGGTGGTTGAGTTCACAGGACCACAATGTCAACACAATACAGAAGGACTTTCATACTGACATTGTAAAGGCAACAGGACTGGTTTTGAGCAGCCAAACCTCTGGCTTCCTCAATTTTTTTCATTTCTGAGCATATTAAAACTGGTCTGTAAGAGTCAATATTGCCAAACTAGACAGACTGATGTGATTGGAAAGACCCTCAGTAAATAAAACTGTCAGTCAGCAGCACAAGGAGGTACCTGTGAGTGAAATTTTGAAATTGTGCTCTTCTGGATAACTGTCATTTGCACTTAGAAATTACATTTAAAATTAATGTTTGCTGTAGAACTTATAAATATTTGTTCAGGAGAGTGTGAAATATCCCCAGGATAATTTTAGCATCTACGCATCGGATTTTCATTTCGCAGAGAAGGAGACTGAAAGGAAGTCTGTTCATTTCACAGACATCATCATCGTCATCCTGTGGGACAGGTCGTGCTCCTTGGTGAGACATGTCTGCCTTTGAAGGCCGTGGACACCTGAGCTGACACAACCGAGGACACCACTGAACCCTGCTTCAGGGGGAGAAGCTTGCAGCTCAGAGTCACTACGAGTCACATGTGAATGGCGTTGGTGACAATAAGGACAACAGAGACTTAAAGGATCTCGCAGGATCTCCAAGCTAAAGCAAGTGCAGACTCGAAACGGTGTCTCTTCCCACAAGGTAGGACTCCATGAACTCCTTGTGATGCTGGGACAAACAGTCCATGAGTCCAGAGCAGGCAAAGAGAGTAATGGGTTAATAGGTGTAGGAGGACAGGCTGCGCAGGAAACTTCTTCAGATGCCTGTCAGAGTCTCTAGGGATCCTTCCCTTGACTTCAGTGTGTGTGGGATCAAATCTTTGCCAACATGCTCTTCATCTTTCAAAACCTGCCTGTGGCCACATCAAAATGCTGTTGGGCTGGCACGGGGGTGTGGGTGGACACTTCAGCATCTCAGCTCACTGCTCTTGTCATGCAGCCCTTCCCAAGGTGACACTGAGGCATCTGCCCAACACACAAGAGCAAATAAAGTCCTGGGGTTTGGCTCTAGGTCACTTTCCCCACTTGGCTGTCAGCAGAGGAAGCACTTTGTAGCTTTTTATTGGATTTATAAATCCCGGCATCAAGAAACGGACAAAGAGCATTTTGTATCATTCCCCGATGTCCAATGGACAGGAATGTCCCAGCCACCAAGACCTTGATGATAGTCTTCAACCAATCATTGAATTTAGATCTCAAAAGCTTTCCCCAATGGGATTTCTGCAGTGTTGGGGATTTTTTATCCTCTTTCATGTGAGGTCAGTCACCTCGACTGTCACCAGCGATATCTCACTCCAGTGCCTCCTTATGCTGCCTCTTCAACTGTTCAACACATCAATGGCAGAAATCCTCTCTCTCAGTATTTCTAATCCTTATTCTCTTTATACGGCTCCAAAACATCCACCAATAGAGGTACCAACCTGTGAGCAATTCAAGGGCAGCTTTTGCTAGATAGACTTGGAGGCTCCATGGCTTATTTTAACTAGCGAGTTAAAAGTGCCTGTGACCATTCCCTGGTACTGGAACCAGAGAGGCAGGGACGCAGCACCACCTTCATCCGTCCTGCTAAACTCACGTAACCTCCAGCAGAGGTGGGTCATGTCTTAAGGGTCTCTTTGGTGGAACGGTTACTGCTCCACACTAACCACAAATGGTGACTAAAATTTCTTCAGGGCTATGCAAGTTGGCCATGTCAGGCCTGTGCTGAGGTCCATGATTCATAGCTAAAAATACGGGCAATAGAGTTCAAGATCTGGAGAAGATTCCCAGGTAGCGTTTAATTTAGTGGACCAGATTAAATTCCCATGTCTCCAAATGCTCATGTGACAATCATTTCTTTCTTAAACTCACACGATCTTGTTCAACCAAACATACCTGGGTGCGGAGATTTGCCAGGATTGACTACACCAAACAGCCTTTGGGATCTGAAATCCCTCAAGAGGAACAAGCCATGTTTAACACCTATGATGGGTCATGGAGAGCTGGAAAACTCTTTGGACTAAGCCTGGAGAAGCTGGGCCTCATAGTCCTTGCAGTAGGTGCAGGGACTGATGAAGAGGCAGGAACCAGCTAGTGGATGTCCTTTGTTGGGTGTACAATGGCCAGGAAACCAACCACCCCTTACGAGAACAGCTCTGCACTAACTCGGTGTCCAGATACAGTAAAATCTATAGGCACTGGAATCAAGAAAGACAGAGGCAGGAGGCAGGTGCACCCCAGTGATTAAATAGCAGCAAGGGACACATTGTACCCAGAGCCTTAACACCAGGAGAAGGTCTATAACCTTCCAAACCATGAGGTGCATTGGGCTGCCCAAGACAGGACCTTGGACCTCAGTTCTAGCCATTGCTCTGCAATAAATCGTTTTGATGGCTCCTCCTGGAGCACCTAATCTCCAGGTGGCTACAAACCGGGCAGGTCCCCTGCAGCCGTATTTGTGAAGACA
>NW_010424012.1:43365-44395 GCF_000710305.1 Buceros rhinoceros silvestris | reverse complement strand
CAAACCGGGCAGGTCCACTGCAGCCGTATTTGTGAAGACAATTCATGAGCAAAAGCAACTTCTCTGACTGCTCCCATTTCTCTGTCCCGTCCTGTGGAGTCATACCCTGGATCTGCTCCCCTGGCACAACAGCCCCTGTAAAAACGGTGTCCCCTTGCAGTAACAAAGGGAAATCTTTGCTGGGTCTGTTTGCAGCCTCTTCAGAGAAGGAATACTGCTCGGTTTTTATCGCTACATGTGTGAGGTTTGGATAATATTCTCATCTTTCTGCATCCAGAGATGCACTTCACAAGGAATTCATTAATGGGGCAACCTCCCGTCCACCTGCTCCACTCTCGCCAGGACAAGGCATTTTCTTCTCAACAGAAAACCAGGCTGCCACTGCTTCCCCCTCCATCCACCCCCACCCACACGCTTCGAAAAACCCAGGCAGGGCCGATTTCACTGAAAGTTTACAGCCGGTTTTGCCCACGTGGGTCACCTCTCCACTTCCAGAGGGTTATTGTGCCTCTTGGGAGCTCCCCTTCGCTCTGCCTCCTGCAGGGGTTAATGTTCACCTCCCTCTCCACCGAAAGAATAAGTTGTCTATCTCACCCCCACTGCGAGATTAAGCACAATCACGGCCATCCTTTGCCCTTACCTTGCAAAGCCTTTGCATGCCAAGCCAGCAGCAGGGTCTGCGCATCTCGGGTGTCTAAGTGAAATTAAAAACAAAGATTAAAGAAAAAAAAAATTAAAAACCCACCACCCAAACTGTCAGTGCCCCAGTAAAGTCTCTTGCAAAGAGGGTTTGCCTGTGGGAGCCAGGGCTAGGAGCAAAGTTGTGGGGTGGAGGGGGAGGAGAGCGTGATTGACAGCCCTGAGCTGAGACTCATCCCTTACCTTGGGCCATGCGGTCTGATTGGCTGCCTGCTGACATCCCCAAGCCCTGCACTTTTTAATAGACGCTTTTGGATGATCTACAGGGAAAAGGCTTGGAGAGGTGTGTATCTGACAAGCCAGAAAGTCACCCGCACTACAAGGGACTTTG
>NW_010424012.1:38243-43336 GCF_000710305.1 Buceros rhinoceros silvestris | reverse complement strand
TTTTTTTTTTTTTTTTCTGGAAGTGGGGAGATTCTTCATTTTCGCACTTAATGTTTTTCTGAAAACTTCACTGAGATTTTCCTCTTGCACCAGCCTGGACTAATGGATTACCACCTGCTTGGACTAATTTTATCTTTTCTCTTCAATGGCACAAAGGTCTTAGCCGGTTACCCAATTTGGTGGTAAGATTTCTTCCCCCCCCCGCCCCCCCCCCTTTTTTTTTTTTTTTTTTAACTTGGCACAAAGGTCTTAGCCGGTTACCCAATTTGGTGGTAAGATTTCTTCCCCCCCCCGCTCTCCCTCTTTCTATGATTGATTAATGAATTAATTAATTATTAGCTATGGGATTTGTGCGTACGCGGGTTCCTGCCTTTTCACCCTTCGCCCTGCTGAGCTGCCCATGGCAGATTCTCAGCATAATTCCTTCAGATCTGGCCAGCGATTAACGAAAAGTTTGGGGGGTATTTTTGCAGGGCAATGCCTAGATTCCCTTTGGCAAATGGAGGCTTCCCCACCACTCTTAATTTCTCCATTTTCGTCACTGTAGCAAGAGGCAGCTGGTTTAGATGTAAAAGGATGCGGGTTTTATTTTCTGGTGCAATAGGAATTTTGTCTCTTGCGTGACTGTAGCAGGTATTTTCTTCCTTTGCAGTAAACTGTGATTGATCCTTTAAAAAAAAAAATGAATGCTATTTTCTTTTTGGCTGCTGCAGTTTTTGGACTTCTTTCTCTTCTTTTGTTGCATTCTGTCATGTGAATTTAGTCAGGCAAATAAGCTGAGAACGCAAATGGCACCTGAGAAAATATGAGGAAAATCCTCAAAGGTGGATTTTGCTCTTTTCAATTGTGGACATGTCACTTACTTATTTCCAACAAGAAATAGAATTTGAAAAGGAATCAGTTATGTCTTATGATGTGGCTGATAGGTAACCTGAGTTACTTATTTTTAAAATAAATACAACAGTATACAAGTAAATATATTATAAAAATGTAACTGGAAGCACTTTAGAACGAAAATTACAGAATAAACCATTGCAGGTCATTTAAAGCCAGCAGACAGCGAGTTGCATAACAGAATATTTCAGTTAATTTCTCTCTTCATCACGTAGGATTTCTCACTGGAATTTCTCTCGTTAAGTTTCCATCTGTGCCAGGTAGAGGCTGGGAGCCTCACGATCCGTAGGGCAAAGAGGGAGACGTGGGAATTTAGTGCTGCTGAGATTCTTGGGTTATTTTCGCCTTTCCAGAAAAGTCTTCTTGTTCTGTTACTGAAATAGCTCCTTTCGGTGCCAACATGGAGATGGCAAGAAGTAGGTGGGAGTGAACTTGGAAATGGACTGCCATGTCTGGGGATGTTGAGAAAGAAGGGAAAAGCCAAATTTTTTATAATAATCCGTTTATTGCCATGGACTTTGAGGATGAATATGTGCATTTCCAGTAGAGAAAGGCTGAGAATACAATGACAAGTCCCCGCTCAGGAAGCCTTTAAAAGCTACGCAGGTTCATGAAATGGCTAAATCACAGCGTGTTTTCCTGGAGAATGAAATTATTTCCTTGCCCTGAGCGTGGCTGCCTAACTTCAGGACCTGAGCTGGGGGCAGGGGAGGCTGCTGAAATACAGGCAGCATCACTTTGGTTCCTTACAGCCCTTTTCTCCTTCGTCTGGGGACCGGCAGGTCTGAATGGGGGTGTGCAGTGGGCTGTAGAACAGGTCAAAACTGCATGGCTGGATCTAAAGGCAAGAACCTGCATGGGGCAACGACACCTGGCCGTGACATCAGCTCTTCCAGGGTCTCACCAGCTCCTGACCTGTCTCAGGCTTTGATATAAATCGGGATTTAACGCCTGGATCAAGGCGGGTTCCGACTCTCGGAGCAAGGAACTGAAATCTTCTTGACGAAAGGAGCTGGTTTTTCCCTGTGAAGCAAAAATGTCCCCATGAGCAAAATGTCTCTCCCTGTTTTCAGGAGAAGACACTGCAGACAGGTGTCTGCCCCACGTTCCCGCCTGCTCCACAACCCTTGCACCCCTGCAAGCTCACCTGCGTGGACAGTACAGAGGAGGTGTAGGACAAACACCAGGGGCATGGCAGGCAGCATCCATGGGGAAGGAGGGAGATGAACAAGCTCTCCACAGAATTTCATTCAATAGATCCGCACCGTGCATGTTCGTGGGAGATTCTGGCAATACCAAAGCACCAGAGAGTCTCTGCCGCACCGAGGGGATGGGGTGAGATGCCCCATGTAAGGCTGAGGGGCTGTCAGAAACGGCGCGGGGGGTTTAGAGGTTTTGTGAAGGCTGGGGAAGCAGAAAGGCAGAAATATCTGGGCCAGGGCTCGCTGACTGCTCAGGCAGAGACAATGCTTCCCACAGCACACAAAATTAAATAGCTCCTTCAGGCCCACTGCAGGCTCTGAATATCTGCTGCGAGGAGCTGGGGGCTCATGTACTGTGGGCTCCAGCGTGATGGGATACATACTCATAAAAAAAGCATCCTTTTCCAGGGGTCTTCCTGACCCTCTGATCTCTAGGCAGGCTCCAAGCAGACTTTGGAGGATGAGTCCCACTTGCAGGGTTCAACACACCCCAAAACAGGGGGAGGGAAGTAAAGAAGGGGCGCAGTATCAGCCTGGTTCCCTCCACGGGGCGCCTCACCCCTCCAGGCTAGGCTGGACCGGAGACCGTCAGTGCTCCAGCTAAACCCATCTCTGCTCAGTACAAGTCCTTCAGGAAGTCTGTTCTTATCGCAGGAGCCCAAGAGTGCTGACAGACAGTCCCCTGTGCTGCTGGTTCAGCCTTTCAGGGTATTTTTCTATTGCAGAGGGTATATTTTGGATGAAAAAATCAAACCAGATCATTTCTGCTTTGGGGTATAAATGTCTATTCCCCTGCAGTGGGGAGGAAGTGTCTAAATGTACACAAGGAAAAGAAATGCAGTGAGAACAAGGTCTCAGCACCTCCTAAATGGGTTTAGGGGTGGCTGGAATAATCCGGCTGCTCCACAGTGCAGACAGACAATGCCGGCATGCACGACATCGACGGCAGCGCGGTGGAGAGGATAAAAGCAAAAAGATGAAGCTGCTGAGGGTTTGCTCTGAGTTGTGTTTTTACCGAGGGGCCAGGGCAGGATGCGGGACATCTGGGCAGGGTATCGAGAGAGAGTGTAACTCAACAGCCACCCTCCAGCCTGCACGACATCGAGTTGGAGGATGGATCCTGCCCTTGGCCTCAGTGGTGACATGTTTTGTGCAGGGCAGAGAGGCTCCAGCCATCAGCTCCTGGTGCAGGGGACAGGAAGGACTGCAAAGGGAAGGACTCTGCGGTGCAAATACAGGTCTGCAGTGTCCGGGCTCGCTGGTGGCAGCAGGAGCCGCTGCAAAGCCAAGAGCAGAGTTTGCAGTCCAGCCTCAGCAAGGTCCAGGGGTAGCACAGGCTGGCGATGTCACCGTCTGTGAACAGGGGTGGTGTTTTGTCATAGGTCCAACCCTTCTTCACATGCTTCCATCTTATTACAGCAGTGAAAAGGAACAAACAGGGCACAGATGGGAAAAGGTCACTTAAATGCTGCCTGTGAGAGTGCTGACAAGAGCAGCTGAAGCCAACAAAAGCTTCCTCAGATACGTGTCCAGCGCTTCTGCTGTCTGGGCTGCTGCTGCTAAAAGAGAGGCAGAGAAGGAAGAGATGGAGAGATGTGGTGAGGACACAGAGACCAGGACTGCTGCTCTTCCTGACCCCTCGGGAGTGGCGTGGATGGATGCAGGGCTGTGGCTGGACCCAGCCCCGCAGGCAGCAGTCGTGGGTCATGCCAACAGCCTTTGTAGGTGCCAGCAGAAGGGAGGGTGGTGACACCAGTCACACGTGCAGTCAGTTTTTTAACCCCAAGTGCCCTGAAGACAGCATGGGCAACAGAATGTGTCTGAGTCATTGGGGTTAAGAGGGACCAGCGTATGAAAGACTGGTCAGTGCAGTGGGTAGACAGGCTGATGGATGGGCCCAGAGCTTACTGGTAAAGTCCTGAGAGAATTTACATGGAAATCTAGCCCATGGCCAGAGCCGCCAGTGCAGGCCAACAGAGAGATTGTGGCCCAGGAAACAACTAGAAACCACTCCCAGGGTGCTAATACACGTGTAGGGGCTGAAGAAGACAATTAGGGAGACAACTCCACCCATGAACTGCGAAGAAACACCAAGTGCTCTCCTTTTCCATGAGCATCATTCACTTAGGAGCCTTGAAAACTTCTGGTGTGTCACTAGCCTGGAAAAAGGAGCCAGATTTGGAGTCATTGGTGTGAGAAAGGAGTAAAAAAGTCATCCCCACTCCTCCGTTGTTCCTCAAGACGTAGTGTTAATAGGTCACTGCCTATAACTGTGACTCTCACCAAGTGCATCTTCTCATCCAGCCTCTAAGCAGATGATCTGGCAACTCCAAGAATGGTTTCATGCATCACATGTTATTAATTTTTATTTCTATGCCTCAGAAATGTTTTCAGGGGAAGCTGGAGGCTTTGGCAGCTGGCTGAGGATCCCGGTGGCCTTGGGCCCCTAGGAAGAGGCAGGTAGAAACTTAGAAACATGTTCCCACTGGTCCCACAGTGGTTTTCTCACCAGTAAAAACCTGTGTGTGAAAACCATTTGCGTGCGGATGCAGTCTGAGGCGACAGGTAACGTGTCTTCTTCAGCTTTCAGGGTCTTGTCTTGCTTGAAGGAATGGGACACTTGACATTCTTGGTTTTTTCCCCCTCTCTCTTGGTTTTTTGATCCTCTGAAGGTTCGTGTCCTGTAGCCTGTGTGTTGCCGTAGGGATGTGGCCCTTAAAGCTGTATTTGAAAGGGATAAAACCACTGCGCAGCCTCAGTCCACACGAGTGGATTTCCTGATGCAAATCCAGCTGCTGTAGCACCACAAAGGAAGAGAAAGACCCCACAGAGTGTCATCTTCTTACAGCTTCGGAGGCAGCCAGTTCTGGGGGAAACAACTGAGATACTGATGAGTTAACGACAGAGCTGAGGGCACTGACTGTGCAAGCCCAGAAGTGCTGCTGTGGCTCCTGGACTGGCACCTGAAGCCAGAGCAGCCACCAGCAGCTGGCCCCG
>NW_010424012.1:36988-38066 GCF_000710305.1 Buceros rhinoceros silvestris | reverse complement strand
AGTGGCTGGCTGGAGATGTCACCAGCTGCTGCCCCTGGATGAGTCAAAGCTTGTCTGCCAGGTGACAGACCAGGGAGTGACCCACCTGGGGACCAGAGGGAGGGAGGAGGGGTGCTGGGTGACACGGGGCTGCTCACGGAAACAGCTGTTGATAACTAAATGGCCGCAAGCCTTCAGGATCTGGTGGTTTTCAAGGTTTTCTTCAGCATTTTCGGCAGCCAGACGTGACCCATGGGAATCCATATCAGCGCCCTGCCGATGGGGTGGTTAGTCCATGCTGTGAAAGCAAGAGCTTTTCTCGCTGGAGCTCAGGTCCATCATCTGTCCTGTTCAGCCAAGGCACGGGCAGCCCTGAGCATTGCCAGTGGAGACGCTTGCAAGGATGCAGCACCTTGTGAGCCTCAGCCTCAGCCCTTGGCAGAGGGTTTCCATGGGCAGGCAGCCGCTCTTGTTGGTCTTCTCTCTCCCTGCGTGGCAGAGTGAAGACCTGAGCTCAGTGACAGCTACCAAATGTGCTGGAGTACACAGTGCAGAGCATTTCCCTAAATATTGGGAACTCCCGTTCCTACAAAAACCAACCCCTCATGTCTCCTGGAGTGTCCCAGCCCCAGGGATCGACTCTGTCCTGTAGGGCCAGCCCAAGTCTGGAGCCAGATGAACACGGGGAGAAGGTTCTGACTCACTTAAAAGTATTTCAGCCCTTAAGCTGGAAATCTCTGTTACCATGACTAAATCCAGAAGTAAATCTGAGTGGTCACAAAGAGCTTTTAGGAGGCAGTTTAATTGTGAACCGATTGCGTTTCCTCAAAATCCTTCATTAAAAGCAGCATTTGGCAAATAGAAGCACCTGCCTAAGGGACACCGAGCAAGAGCACTGCAAGTTCAGAAGGCGCTTCTGGCCACCAGTACCCTGAGCTCAAGGCTGTCTGCAGGATGTTGGGAATGCTGGAGGCCACCAACCCCTGAATTCCCATCCGAGCCGTTCCACATGCTGACCTGCTCCCCCAGCTATACATCACCTCTCACCTTAATGTGGTCAGGGAGAAGCTTCGCATCTCACAGTTGTGTGTGTGCAGGT